>NC_067124.1:41593381-41625312 GCF_021347895.1 Acanthochromis polyacanthus | reverse complement strand
CTGGACTCTGTATGTGACCTTGTATGATGCTCTGTGTGCTTTTTCTGTTTACTGATGCAGTTTTCACCATGCAATGTTCCTACATAGAGTATTTATCAAGTTTTCTCTGAAAGAAGTAAAGTGGTTTCTTGACATGACTGTTATGTAATGTCTCTGTGTGTCTTTGTAATTTGTTTGGTCTCATACTGACTGCTGCGAGGGTTTTCTGACATAAAACACACAGGGGTCTGTCCTCACCTCCTGCCACATTCACTGTGAAACCAAGAGCAAGATAAGCCTCGTCAGATTTTCTTGACTTTTTTCAGGATGTTGTATCTTGTTTGTCTGTTCTTTTTTCCTTGTCGTCTTGGTCCATTCTCTGCAACTATTGACAGCTAAAGTCCGTGGGCGGAGCAGAATGAATTGGGGATGGTTCCCTTGACAGTGAAGTTTGAGTATTGTTGTGCGCCACGACAAACAGGCCGGCTTTAAAGCAATAGTTCAGCTAATTAGTTCTGCATAGACGGACCTTTCCTCCCAGTCGCTTGCGCCCCTTCGTCATGCATCTTCTAAGGGATCACAATGTGTTCCTCGTCCAGGTGAGCTATGTAAGAAGGTAGCCCACAGGCTACAGGTACGACACTTTCCATTTGCCAGACAGATACGGACCCGTACGCGAGTCTCGCGAGTCAAGAAGCTGCTAACCACTGCAAGCTGTTGAAAGGTAAGCAAAGGTTAAGGTTAGGGTTAGTGTTAGGGTCAGGTTTAGGGTCCGTACCTGTAGTACCGATGCTACGGGTCCGTACAGCTAGCGTCTACCGGGAGTCATGTGACCAGATCTCGCGTATCTGATTGGCAAATGGCAAGTGCCGTATCCGTAGTCCACAGGCTACGGGTACGGGTCCGTACCTCTAGCAACAACCATGTAAGAAACAAAGGCAACACAGCAACACAGGCAACGGAGGCAACACAGTCAATGAAGGCAACACAGGCAACGGGGGCAACACAGGCAATGGGGGCAATGGAGGCAACACAGGCAACGGAAGAGACAACAAAAAGAGAAACTTCAGACATTTTGTGGTTCAGACAGTTAAATAAAAACATTTAGTTTCTGGTATTTTGTCAGTCAAAGCGTTTCAAATGAAGTGAAATAGAGGACTTGGTGCTCTACAGATTGCGCTGAATAGAACCGGCGACACTATGGTAGAGTGACTCCAGTTAGAGAATCACGGAGGCAGTGTCTGGAGTTACAGAAGCTTTACTGTAGCAGAACGTGGTTCTGTAAATACAACAGTATACAGCATATGAGTAAGTGACACACACATATCAAATCACATGAATAATAATATAAACAAACCATCATGAAAATGGGCATCTGATGGGCATCTGATCTCAATGCAACATCAAGTTGATGTCATTCATTGAATAATGACATCAACTTGATGTTGCATTGACATCAGATGCCCACTGGGATACAACTACTACTCAGAGTATGAATATAATAATAATCATCGTAGACAATAATGTGCTGGTTCAATAAGCAGAAAGAAATACACAACACACAATATAGGACAAGTCTCCACAGTGCACGACAACAGCATGCATAGCAGGAGCGCATAGCTAGCTTAGCCAAGATGTACGAGTGATCGACCATTAAGCTGACCAGACGATTACGACAGAGTATTGTTTAGATGTGGAAAGGACAATAAACTCTAGGACATGTGAACACCATTTATAACATATATCAGCCACTGCCTTACATTGCTCATGCACACACGTCTCGTATAACAGGAGAGAGGAACTCTTCTGCAGCTGTTCATAGGCAACACAAGCTGCTCTAACGTGCAGCAGAAGAAACTCCGGTAAACTCCGCTCCTCTTAAAGGGCCAGTAATATAAGTAACCATAGACTGTATATAAAGCTGGATGTAGCATCTGGCTCCAAATTTGAAGCCCACCCGGAAGTGTCAAAAACTTGTAATATCACGCTGTCCGCTAGGGTTGGCTCCAAAAAGCTTTTAAAAGCTTTTAAAATGTGGGCGGGATAAGAGAGTCCTCAGCCAATCCTGCCCCTAGTTGCTCTCCGGTCCAGCCTGTTTGATGACGCTTTTTACGTCACTGGCTCCAAAAAATCCAAAACGGCGACCAGGAAGTAGCAAAATCCGGGCTTCATTTTCTCGGCGTTGAAACCAACGGGTGACGTCACGGTTAATTCACGCCTGTAAGTAACACGACAACAACACTCGTACAGAGCTTTCCTACGTGAAGAAACCTTGAAGTCTCTGGATCTGTTTGGTGAAGCTCTCAGCCTGGTGAGCACTGGCCAGATGTTCCACCTCCAGGAGACCATCAGTGAGTTGTGTTTCTATCCTGGAGTCTCCTCCCAGGTGGACATGCCCCAAAAACCTCCAAAAGAAGGCACCCAGGAGGCATCCTAATCCAGTCCACTACAGTGAGCTCCCTTTGGATGTCCGAGCTCCTCAGCCAGTCAATGGAGGAAACTCATTTCAGCAGCTTGTATCCACAATGTAATTTTTCGGTCACTGAATGACCACAGGTGAGGGATGGAATCAGCTTGAAAATTTAGATCTCTCTTCACTCTTTACAACTTTATCTAGTGTTGAATGAAGTGCAATGAATGGGTTTGGAGAAAGCATCAGCAGATGGGTTCAGTCATCTCCACCTTTGACACAGAAGAACAGTGAACACTAAGCAGTGCTCTTGTTCTTCTGAAGGAACATTAATGAAAAGGCATTTATTGACTTTCTTGTAGAGAGTTAAATGTGAAGAATAGCACCACTCCCAAGTCTGTATGGTAAACGTGACACTATATTAGCAGTCAGTTAACTCAGCTTGGACTGAAAATAGAAGAAACGGCCAGCTGCTCTGTCCAAAGGTAACAAAATACGACCAAAGGCACCTCTAAAGCTCAGTAATTACGTAATATGTTATATCTTATTATAGTTCTGGAGAATTGTCATCATTGTGAGGTCGTGGGACAACCAGTGCCTGCAACGTGTCATTTTCTGTACCGTTCCTGTATGGAACAAACCAGACACTTAATTAATCGTGAGAGACAGCGCCAGCCTCACCGTTTCACCGCTCTCAATCTTTATGCTAAGCTAACTGCCTGCTGGCTGCAGCTTCCTATTTACTATACAGACATCAGAGTGGTATTAAGCTTCTTATCGAACTGTCGAGAAGAAAGGAAAAACAAAAACTATTGCTTTAATGTTTAACTCTGATTTCTGACCAAAACCAGATGATGGTATTAAAAATGTTGTGGATTTATATTCCAGGTCTTTGTTTGTTGTTTGGTGAGAGTGCAGAACAGCCCAGAAAATGAATTTCGAAACCAGATGTTATATTGGAAGGGGTTCATACACCCACATAGCGCAGCTCCACACATACATTAAACTGTTTGTCACTGAAAATCAAACGTTCACAGACATTAGTTTGTGAGGAAGGGAAGAGCACACCTTGTTCACTTCTCCTGTCCAGATTTTCCCAGCTGGGAATCTTGGTCTTAGTCTGCAGTGGCACAAACTTTCTGCAGAGAGCCAAAAGACTTTCTGTCTGTCTCTCTGTCTGTCTCTCTCGCTGTATTTCTTGTGTGTTCAAATATGAGTAAAAACCATTCCTGGTTGAGAGGGAACATGTGTGTCTTCTGTGTGTGTGGGAGTCTGTGTTCTGTGATAGCTTTACCATGTGCAAAGTCTCTGTATGGGACTGAATGAAGTCGGATATGAAGGAACCTGTCAGGTCTAGGCTACTGTCGGAAACCCTCCTTCTACTATTACCTCCTCCTCTTCCTCTTCCTCCTTGTTCCCCTTTATAAATCTAAAGACTGTATAAAAGTTTATGCATACCGTCAAAATGTTTATTTATATTAAATATGTGATTTGACAAATGTTAAAAACAAAATACAGATAATTCAGCAGTAACCACAGTGATTTTTTTTTTAATCTCTGCAAACACCAAGAGTATAACACTAAAGCTTTAGGAGTATTTGAAGTTATTCCAACAACACCAGTTTTGCGATTACTTACTTGACTTTAAAAGCACTGCCTTGTTAATAATGGCACTAATAATAATTATCTAGCATTGTAACGGGGATTAAAGAAGTTTGTTGTTGAAACTGCAGACACAATCAAAAAACGCACCATAATTATGTTTGCTGTTGTCGTACAGGATACAAGACAAGAAAAACTGTTAAAAGAATCAGCCATTAGTGTTTTTTGCTCAAGTAAACTAAAGAAACTGTTTTCAGCATCACTGCTTCATTCAAAGAAAGATTCCTTGACAATAAAGTTACTGAGTAAATGTGGCGTAAAAGCTGCATTTTTGTTCAACTACCTAATGACTTTTTAGCAATTTGTATTTTTCATTTGAACCAACATTGCTGTAAACACCCACTAAATGCTTTGGAAACTATTCTTTTGGGTTTTATTTGATGTAAGTTCATATTCTGGGGTCTGCTCTGGGCTTTAGGAGTATTATCACCAGCTGCAAAACACCTGTTCTCATATTTTAAGTATACTATATAGTATATTTTAGACAAGTAAGAGAGGTTACATGAAATACATAATCACTTTTTAGAATGTAGGTCATTGTCATGGTCTAAATTATTTAATAAAGCGTCTTCTTCCTACGCCAGAGATGCTGCTTCAGTGATTCTTTTACTTTGGAAACCCAAACTGTCTAAAGATAGATTAGAAACGTTGGGGTGGCACAAACGGGGAGCCGTCAGGTTTGTCTGGTGTCCAGTCCTCCGGCTACGCCTCTGGTTTCACATCTTCCACATGGAACAAGCTCAGTCCAGGACTTTCCTGAAATCCCAGCCCCAATCCTAACCTTAACCAAAACCCTATAATTAGTTTTTTTGGATCGAAAACAGTCCACACGAGTCATTTTCTGGTAATTGACTGCAAGTAGAGTTTAAATGGTCACAGACACATACACATTTACGCAGCCTGCTTACACACACACACACACACACACATAATGGACACACACACATAATGTATACAGCGGTCGTGTGCAGCTGCAGCGTTTGTGATAATGAGACAATCTTTAGAGGGACTCATCTGGACTACGTTATATCATCTCCTTGGAAACGGGCCACTGCTCTAAAATAGGAGTGTTTGCTCCCAGTCAGCTGCAGCATGATGTCATCCAATATAATTCCTACAATCAAGGAAAAAAAAGACACTTGATGACATATGAATGTGCAAAGAACAGTGGTTTCTTTAAAAAATGGAGATTTTTGTGGTGCAGACTAATTCAGAGCTCTGTCTGCAGCTAATGTTTGTCTAAACAGAGACTTGTCATAAACAGAATAACTTGCTGCCTGAGCTCCAGCACCTGTCTCAACCGGGGAATAACAGCTCAAGACTTTGCTTTTAACATGCAAAACACAAACTTATCCATGTGTTTACCAGTTAATGTTGCTTTATTGAACTTAATGCATTGAGGGACCAGAAAAGTAAAAACACTTGATACAGTACTCATGAAAAATGTTGCTCAGTCTGGTGTTTCATAGGGTCTTCCAGGTGTTCCACTTTTCTAATGAGCTTCACTGAACTACTGACTTCATACCAGTCACTAGGTGTCCCCCCCTGCTGTGGCTTGTATTACTAACCCCACATCTGGATGGGGGAGTTTTACAGTACATATACAGTTTTTACAGTAGAACCATATGCAGGCAAAATACGTATAATTGGACACATCACTGAGGAAACTTTCACAAAAGACCATCATTTCAAGCTATGTCTCATTTCTTTTTCCTCCATTTTTTTTTGTCTGGTCAGTTAAAAGGCGGTTTGTGCAGTGAACACTCAGAATAACGAGGTTGTCCTGTGTTGACCCATCAATCATTTTTGGGTGAGATTCTATATGGATGTGAGCGTGACCGTGTCACTCTCGCCTTAAATAAGCCTCAGATTGGTGGAGTCTGCCCTGTTTCCCGAGCAATAGCTTTATTAAAGGCTGCATCTGTGTGTGTGTGTGTGTGTGTGTGTGTGTGTGTGTGTGTGTGTGTGTGTGTGTGCGTCCGCGTGTGTGTGGTTTACTAGCAGGTTGTGGTGGTTCTCAGGGGACAGCCCTCTCCAGCTGCTGCTTTACAAGACTGTAACATCAAACACACACATACACACACACACGTTTAACACAAGGGTTTGACTTCACACATCTTTCGCTCCAACCCTCAGCCTCCCTTAACAAGTTCATCAAATGAACTCTCTCATTTCTTCCATTCCTGACATGCCGTTGATCTTTCCCCTCACACCTCCTGCAACCTGAAATATCATGAACTGCACAAATAAATTGGTAATTGTTTATTACAGATATACGTGCAGTGCAACATTCCAGTGTTTATGGTGGGATACACGGGCTTCAACAAGAGTGCCAACAAGCTGCCGAAGTGCCCTTAAGCAAAACAACATAAAATTCCTGGAGTGTCACGTCAGCAGGTGTCGCCCTGCAGGTGACCGTGACCTCCGACCTGCCTGGATCAAGCAGGACAAAAAAGCTTTCCTTCAAACCCCGGTTGCCCAATAATTTCAGTGACACTTTTAAAGAAGGATTATTTTTCACTCTTCAAGCTCTGCTCCGTGAAAGCTGCCTGACTGCTGCACCACAGTAGAACTGTCATAAAATGCCGTATGAAGTATGAAATGTTTGTACTTGACCTGACATAAAACTGCTTTTGAACTTTATATTTATTTGTCTTACACCTCTGCATTAACTTTTCCTAAGTAAAAAACTGGACATCTGAAAAGCAATTTGAAGCCCAGAGCAGTGGAAATCTGTCAGTGTTGACTGAGAGATTTACTGTGGCTTGTTATGAAGTCTTGAATATATTGGTCCGAAAATAATGGTGCAATTGTACGTCTGCTACGTAAGGTGCAATTATTAAACCCAAATCTGCTGCAGTTGGATTGCTCGAGGTGTTATAGTTTATACATATGTGCACTTTGGATTTAGTAATAGCTCATACGAAAAAGAACTTTCTCTGAAGGTTTTCAAAGAAAATTACATTGCTTTTCCTCAAAGTGTATGTTGCTACTCAAACCACAGCGATTTTCTCATCTAGCTCACGAAAAGAAAGCCCAGATTTATCCCAGAAACTCTTCCTTCGTGAGGCTTCACTTCATCACCTCTGCGGTTGAAGATATTTACAAAAGCATAAGCTAACTGGATGATGTTGTTTTCTGTTGGACCTACTTTGTGATTTCAGCAAGTGTAGACTTACACATGTATAAATCTTACCTATGAGTCATAAATAAATACACCCTAAAGCAAGTAGATCCGATTTCTGATTTTAAATGAAGCTAAATTAATCTTTTCACCTTTCTTGCTATATATAAGATGCTTGTTGGTTTTCCATGCACCCCTACTCCACTCTCAATATCTAATTTTCTGCCAGTATTTTCTAAACCACCCAATGTACCCCTGTCTCTTTCTGTTGCACTCTCAGCTCCCCCCTTTTTTTGTTTCCCCCTCTCTCTCTTGCTCTTAGTGATGTGAGCTCCCTGGCATTCGAGGCAGCCAGTCATTACACCATGGAACGTATTGGAGCCAACCGGAGCTCTAAGAGTTTGGAAAACCATAGTGTGTGAGGTTTTTATTTATTGTTACCTTTTAGCTGGAATCCATTTTTCATGACCGACACTTTTAACATAAATTATTTGTTGCTCAAAGAGACCTGATTGTTGATTTAGACAGTTTACCTCAGTGAGCTCCAACTGCTGTGCTCAAGAGTGGCTCTGGAAATGATTGGAGTCGACCGCCAGAGCAGGACGGGCTGATTCAAAGCTCGTATAACGGGCGAAGGGAAAACACACAGGGCCGGAAAAAAAACAAGAGGGGCAGGCCGAGACGTTGGCACATGGGAGGGGAAGAAAAAGTGAGTGAGAAAGCGACTGAGAGACTTTAAGAGAAAGTTAAAAATGCAGAGAGCGAGGTGAGGCGGTGAGTGAGTCAGGTGGTCAAATTGTTCCTGCCACCTCATTAGCAGCGATGACATCACAGCTGATTTCTCTTTTAGTCCTACTACTGCTCCAGCTCTGCTCTGTGAACAGAGAGCTGCTACCGGCCAGAGTCTTTAATGGCAGCGTCTGGGGAGCTGCTTTTATGCCGTCAATAACTCAGAGCGAGTAAAAAGGAGGCCGGATCTGCTCTGATTGGAGAAGCCTTTTTTGAGCTGAGTAATCACAGCTTCAATTTTTTAATATTTTACTCCCCTTCATGAATGGACTGCAGAGCAGCTGCAGCTGTCTGTGTTCAACTGATTTAGTTGAAACAAAGCCTTTAACAGTTTCCCTCGAGGATATTGCTCACGTTAATGCCTATAGAGAGCCTTCAAAGTTGTTTATACAGCAACAAAGCAAATATCTCACCGGTGACCAGTAGTGCTTCCAAACTGGCTCCCAGTCAACTCCAGGCAGTCCTTTCACCTTTGTCAAGTGAGTCTCCATTCATTTTCTGTGTCCAGTCTTCATTCAACAGGAAACAGAACCTAAAAGTCATAAGGAGAGTTTAAAGACCTGCTCATGGTCTGATTGACTGCAGAAAAGTGAACACTGTCTTGATTTTTTTTCCTTTTTATATCTACTGACATGAAACAGACCTTTCACCTACGCTGGGATAAAATTCTGAGGCTAACAGAGCAGAATGTGGCCTGACTATGGGATTGAACATAGTAGGCACTTAATTAAAGACCCCTTCCAATGAAAATCACAGTTTTTTTGTTTGTTTGTTTTTTTACCTTGCTCACATGTCTACATGGTGTTTTTTTTCAATGCTGAGGACCACACCATGAGCTAAATAAGCAGCCAACATCATGGCTGAACATTTCCACTTTAAAACTGTCGTGTATTGACGAGTCTCAGATGATCAGATTCAGACTATAAGGTTTTTATATGTAACAAATATAGGGAACTAATCCTGCAGGGACTTTCTGTATCATTGTTCTTCAAAATTGATTTCTAACATGTATGACTGAATTACTCTCATATTATGAACTGGCATGGTGTAGCACAGGATAGTTTTACAGTGTTGGACCACAGTCATGAGTGAGCTGCTGTGCTTGAGCTGCAGCTAGTTGTTGAAAGGTGGGTGGAGATACTGTAGATGCTCAGACCTCATAGTTCTGCACATTCTAGAGGACGCAACAGTGCAGAGTTACATCTAATGTTGGGGATACTCTGAGCTTGCGCAATCTATGCGCTGCAGAATGTATCTTTGTAGTGACAAAACAAGATGGGGAGCTTTGATTTTTGGGATTATTGTTTCTCCAGTTTCTGGACACAGAACAGCTTTATGAAAAGTCAGGATTTTCAATAAGTTTGTGCAATGTGGGTAACTGACATGTACAGATTACAGTAGAGTCTAAAAGGGATAAAATCATTGAGCACATGTAGTAGAAGCCCTGTTAGTGCCACTCACACGCTAGTTAAATAATAATAATAAAAAACATCAACTGTTGTATCTTTACAGCTGGCTGTATGCACCTAGCTGCTTTTACGTCTTTTATCGGTTATAGTGAAAGCACAGTGATGCAGCAGCTGTTTTGTGCAGCCACGGCACCATTTTTAACTCATGAAAAGATTATTCTCATCAAAAAACATGTTGCATGATACATGGAGAGGAGCTTTTAGGGTTTGATTACTGTGATAATCATGATTATTTACTGCATGAACACGAAACTGATAACAGAGGCTATGATGTCTAAGGAAAATGAAAAATTAAAGAAGGATTTATATTTGCGGATTCAGATGTAGCTATGGAGTATGTATGGTTAGCATCCATAGCTATGCAGTGGGCTACAACACATTACAGGCCTTTGAGGGCTTCATGGGGTCTTTCAGAAGTATCAGTTTTGGTGGTGTCTGTTCATAATCAAAGGGATGATGGTGATGTACACCAAAAAATAATAACTTTATTTTTAGGATTTTTTGGGGGGAGATTTTTATTCACTTTTTTGAAAATATTTACAATTTTCAAGTTTTTTAATTTTTTAAAAATTTTTATTTCTTGCCAAATTTGGGGATTTTTTAAAAAAAATACAATTATTAAGTGAAACTTTTAAGGAATTTTCTTCCTAAAGATTTTGCAAATTTATATAAATTTGGGGATTTTTTTGATGAATTATTGGACTTTTTCAGACAAGGAAACAATATTTTTGGTGCCATGAATGAGGACAACAGGAGGGTTAAGACACCTAAGCCTGACAATCCTGGCAAAATACAGCTTAAAATAAGTTTTCCCAGTTAATTTTAAGATCTCAGTGTTCTAAATATCATATCTTATTTCAAGAAATCTTACCAAGTCATTTTTCACTTGTTCTATTTGCAGATTTTTTCACTTATTTCAAGGTAAAAGTTCTTTGAAATAATTTTTTTTTCTTGTTTTGAGAGGGGCATTTTTTTCCAGTGTATGCATTTGGCTCATTTAAATCTCCCAGACTACACACTTTCCTGACTCCTAATATGTACTTTAGGTGAGAAGGCCTTGAGCATTTGTCCCAATGGAGCAAATCAGTGGCCAGAAGCTGTTTGTGGAGAAACTAAGTACAGGTGTGAAACTGTGTAATTGCGTTATTCTAAAAAAAAAAAAAAAAAGAAAAGACGAACCTTCAAGGTTAAACTGCAACTCAGACAAAATGCAGTAAGCAAATTCCAAATGAAGCCCAAATAATGGATTGGAAACAGACTTCCATCCCTCAGTTTCTTTTATTACCTCTCTGTGTTCACAAATGCCATGAGATTCACACAAACTGAAAGAGAGGCTCATGCAGCAGGGCTCAGATGTATGACGACAGCCTTCAAATGCACTCAGACAAACGAGATAAAAGTCACACAGACTTTAATTTCCCAGCATTTGTTTCATTGTTTTACAGCGTTCTGAGGGATGTCAAATCAAACAATAGCTTTTTACTATGTGCTTGAACCCAGTGCACCGCAAGCGTGTTTGTGAGAAACTCTATCATAAAATGGGATATGAACGGAAAAAGCTAAGAGAGCGAGCACGGTTTCAACTGATGTCTTCCAGTTGTGTGACCTCTCTTTCCTTCTCCTGCTTTTTTCTGTCTCTCTCTGCCTCTCTTACTTTAATAAGGCCAGCTGTAGAGTCTGGCTCTCTGGGGAAACGCAGCAGAGTGTGGCTGGCGCTGAGGCTGAATGAGGCTGAAATTGGGGCTAGCGGTGGCGGCGGTGGGGTGTGCAAGTTGGGGGGCGAGCACTTCCGACCATTTTCCCCATGCAATACACCGAACAGTCTGGAGCGCTGGCAAGCCGCCACCGGCTCGCTCCCCTTCGTCTCCTCGGCCCCCCTCCTCGATTTCCTTCCTTTCCATCCTGCTTTTCTTCCTTGTCCTGCTTTCCACCATCCCTCCTTCTTTTCCTATTCTTCTTCCCTCTGTCTTTCTTTCTCTGCTCCCTGCTGTGAGGAGCAGACAATTGCTTCTGGCAATGAGCCACTCCAGACGTCTGCTCAGTGGCACCACAAGAAGTCCAGAAAGTCTTCCCCTCTCCCCTTTTTCTATCACTTTTAGCTAAAAGTGATCATCCCAGGACTGCGATAAATAGCTCAGTTCCTTGGAGCGCCTCTCCCCTGCTAGACGCCGGCTCTCTGGTACTGTATCGGGTCCAGACCTGCTTCCGAGTTTTGACAGGTCCCTGACCCGCACCAGAGTGGTTCAGCTGGGATGGGACTGGTGGTGTGTGCTTTGTGTTGGTTTTGTGTGTGTGCGAGCGAGTGAGGTTGGACCCGGCTCAGTTGGTGGGTGTTTTTCATCAGACTAATGAATAATACGTCTGAGCTGAGAGAAGAGTATCAAGCAAGAGGAGGAGAAAGGATGGGGGAGGAGAGGGGAGGAGAGGGGAGGCGTAATGACTATCAGATGGTGTTCTACTACTGTTCTGCTGCCACCACTACTGCTGCTGCTGCTGCGTCTTTAAAGGAGAACACCACTCAATTCAAAAAAAATATACGAATGCAGTTTTTACCGCGCAGTCACCTTCACGAAAAGCAACAGCTCAGCCCCAACACAGATGAAAAGACAATTGAAAGTCTAGTCACATGTGAGGGGAGTTACTCATGAACTCATCTTTGCCAGACTTTCCATCATAACAACATTTTTCACATTCACATTCATATTCATTGGAGTGTTCTAAGTTGGTTCTACCTCCACAAACTTGTTGTAAATTACTTGTTTTCACCTGAAGAATGCCACCTGTCCATGAAAAAATATGTGTTCAGGAATTTTTGTATCATTAACATAATCAACACCCCTTAAGTTACCATGCAAGGCTTTGTGGGACAACTTACTCATACATCTTTTTCTTATCGGGTTACACGTATCCTAACAATCACAATAACACTAAGCGGTCACATGATGGAGCTTATCGACTCATTTTGTGGCTTCTAGTGACTGCATGTCTCTCTAGACCTCCTTATTGGGGTTTTTTTTTTGCACAGATTAATGAAAATAAGTTGCACCTCTGCAATTCTTTGTTCCTGAAATTCAGAATTGTCCGCACTAGTCACCCAATTTAAGCAGAAATTCAGGTGCTTAAAAGTGCATCTGTGTGGATGTGCAAAACCTTTAAAAGGAGATAGTGCACTGCAGGAACTTGCATGCTGTTTTAATGCAACCCTAATTTTTGTACGCGTGTTTACTGTGAGTTACTGTGACAGTCAAAGTTGTCAAATCCCACAGCACGGTTGAAAGAGAAAGACTGAAAGGCCCGATTATGGAGTGATTCCTCTCGACAGGCCGAAGAAGGCAAGCAGAGAACTTCTGAAAAGTTAGTATGTAGTTTATATTGTAAAAACACATGTAATGGAAATCAAAGTGCTCCATTATCCACACATTCATATTTTGTTCAGACATAGGAGAAAAATAATCATCACCTATGTAGGTTCTATACAGTTTTGTTTTGATTTTGACGGTCTGAACTTTACATATTACACCGTAAAACTTGTCTATATTTAATGTAATTTTGTTTCTCACATAACCTTTAACTGACATACAACCTGCCAGCATCCTCAGACAGAACCACATTCACCATGATTATGTAAAATCCAGGGTCCGTGTTGTGGACTTGGGTCAACACTTTTATGTAGTTTTATGGAAATATCGTCATTATCGTGCTGTAATGTAGCTCTTTCCTTCTCATACAACATTCCTCTAGCAAATTCAGCTGGTGATTATAAAAAGACTCATAGTCTCCATTATACCCAGTCAAATGTTTTCTAGCCTGCAGGCAGTGATTCAGAGAGAAATGGATACTGTGTTAGAACCGCCGCTCTCTCCTGGGAGATGCAAATTAGAGGACGATCATGCTAATGCATGTAATGATGGACCACAGTGAGTGAAGCTCCACAGGGCAGTGAGCAGGCAGAAATACACAGACAGTCTGTCCAAATGTTAATCATGAGTGTTAGATATTTGCTTGTTTCATTTTTGGCAAATTTGATATTTTAGGTATACCCAGATGTACCAATATATACGCCAATGTATTACATCTCCATGGCAACAGCACAAAGTGATCCCCCAGCAGGACAATGCAACCTTCCAGACTGCAGAAAGTGCTCAAGAATGACGCAAAAAAAACAAAAAAAACAAACAAGAAGCATCCAGAAGCAGCGAAGCAACTTCCAAAGTCTCCAGATGAGAATTTGATCTTGCATCTGTGTTTAGCACCAGAGCAAACCATAGAGACCCCACAACACAGCTTATAGGACCCAAAGGATTACCAGACAATGCAGGACAACAAGGTGTGTACGTGTGTGTGTGTGTGTGTGTGTGTGTGTGTGTGTGTGTGTGTGTGTGTGTGTGTGTGTGTGTGTGTGTGTGTGTGTGTGTGTGTGTGTGTGTGTGTGTACAGTGCCCTCCATAATTATTGGCACCCCTGGTGAAGATGTGTTGACAAACTTAAAATAAAGTCAATTTTTAATTGCAGAAGCATACGCTCACACTGAAAATTGTTGAAAATGTATTATAGGAGAAGATTAGGTGCTGTTTTGTTGGCAAAAGGGGGTTGTACAAAGTGTGAGTAATTGTGGCACACATGATTTTATGTAAAACAATTATTTCTTAATGTGTGATTTTTTCCCAAATGCGTATACAGAACATGGTATACAGAACATTTTTTGTTCAATTCTAATGGTGAACCATCCTTTTCCTGTTATTTGATGATAAATCTAGTAAAAATTGACATTTAATGGCATATCTGCAGTAAAAAAACAACAACATTATTATTCCTTTTTTGGAGTACTAATGATGAAAATGCAAGACATTATTTAATTGTAAATCAATGAAATAACAGAAAAAATACTGACAGAAATCAGATTATATTTAAAAATAAAAAGACACATTATTCAAGTCATTATGATATATAATCCATTAAAAATAATGAAAAAATAAAACTGACAGGGCTGTCTTACTGCATGACACAAATGCTTGGAAAAACTTGAAATTGCCTGGAGGTTGTTGTTGTTTTTTCCTGTAGCAAAGACAACAGTAACACCAGAGAACAGAAGGGGAAACAAATCTGGCTGGAATGAGCAGCCACTGGCAATTTATACCCACATCCTTCATTCACTGACTCAGACTAGCATTAACTTAATAGTGAGTCTGAAAGTCACATCCTATGCTTAGCCCCGCCCATGATCACTGTGATTGGTTTAAAGAAACACAAACAAGCCACAACCTGCTACAGAATGGTGTAGTCAGGCCAATATATTCTCCAGAATGGTAAAGTGAGGCTAAGTTAATACAAACTGTTTCATGTCCTGCCCTTCTACAGTCTGACTCCACGACTATTATCAATAAAAGTCATTTATGCCCCCAAAACTAAACATTTAGAAGCCGATCCAAAATGGCCTCAGAACCAAAGCCCACTGTTTACCACATATTGTCCCACTTTCTTCCTCTTGCAAGAGCAATGAGCTGCTGGATCGTGCTGCACCATTGGCTCTTTAAAGGCTTGTTTTCACTGGGTGGTTTTGTTATTTTCGGTCCACTTTAATTTTGGTTTTCATTATTTGCAAAACTGACATAACTAACAGCAATATTAATGGCTGTTGAATCTGGAGCAGTGAGCGAGGTGAGGCCTGATCTCGTGGCCGGATGTGTCCAATGACAGCTGAGGGAGGATGGAAAGAGTGTTGTAGGACAAAGTGTACATGCTGTTTTGTTTCCATTTCATTCTTAACCCATACAATTCCTTCAATTTAAGATTATTTATTTGCTTCCAGGTTGTTTTCAGGATATTTATTATAAAAATGGATGTCTAAGGTAGTAATCTGATGTGAAATAGGTGAACAGATCTGCCCTGTTTAATTGCACCTTTAGAATGGGCCTATTCTATTTTACATGTGCCAAAACCTAATGCTTTTCAGCTTTTTCGTTATAAACCGAGCACATTACATGATGGAGGAAGAGCCACATTTTGTTTTCTTTCTAGCGTTCAGATTGGTTTGATTCCAACCTACAGCCTACCCATCCCTCTGCTTCCTGTGTGTACTGTAATCAGCCACTGCAACCAACGTTGGCTTCTGTTCATTCACACAATACCACAGCATAAACACTCCAGCTCAGATTGAAGGGCAGAGATGGATTCAGAGAGGAGAGAGGGAGGGAGAGAAATATGAACAGAAGAGGAAAAAAGACAGAGAAATGGAGAGTGATGAATGCCGACTGTAACATTGTGTAACTCTGACAGATTATTCATTGTGCTATTAGTTTTCAGCAGCAGCTTTCTGTTGCCAATCTACACAAAGAAGGCATACCAGCAATGGCAGTTGGGTTTAGAGTTTTCAGTAAGGTACTACTGAGGATTAGAGACTTCATAGTTGAGTTTTACGTAGGTTGTCAACCTTTAACCGCTGCACATTTAAAGTCGGGAGCAAAATTTAAAGGTCATTCAATTGTTCGGAAATAGGAGCTAAGTTGCACGATCGAGGCTAATAAAATCCCAAAGACTTTAAGTAGGAAAAGCAGATTAGAGTTTGGGACCATTTTGTCTTTCCATATGTGAAGAGATCAAACTTTTTGTTCTCATTACTGTACTCCCAGTCCGTCTCCTGTCTTTGCTGTCTCCTCTCATTTTTTTCCACATCTTTCAGCAGAAGACAAATTGTTAAAGTGAGTGTAGGTGAGTAAAGCAGCAGCTCCTCTACTTTAAATCCATGAACCTCACCTTTGTCACAAAAAAGCGCTCCACCCTAAAAATCGGAATCCCTCGAGGGTAGGCTACTTGCAGGCCCTCTAGTGTCGCAGCTTGTGCAGATAAAAGCATTCGGCCACGGCTGAATAAACCCATTTCCCGACTTCATCCACAAACGCAGCTTGACCTGCCAGCTTCCAGCTCTGCGGCTGAACCACCTCCCAGCCTGCTGTCCAGAGACGAGCACTAAGGAGGAGGAGCGGAGGGAGGAAGATGTAGTAAGAAAGGCAAACTCACACTTCACCACTGAAGCTTCGTGGCGTATTACTGTCAAGGAGGTGGTTGAACAAAATGTGAAGGTTTTTTTGCACATGCAAGTCTCAGTTGTACCTCTTCCTGTCATGCAGGTAAAGGACAGTAGAAAGAAAAAGAAAAAGTCAGCCAGCGTGGGAAAGCTGCAAAACTGGAGGAGATTGCTTTATTTTTGTGTGTACAGCTGACCCATATGAGAACTTAAAATCAAGATATCTCAGAAGAAAATCTGTTAAATAATTTGATTGTGCTCTTTGCTATGCAAAAACCAGCCTCTGACATAGTTAATAACTATGACTTCATGTAGTTTTTGCAGAAAGCAAACAAAAGCCGGTTAAATAGGTTAAAGTGATATTTAATTGTACTGTCAAAGATCATGGCTCCTTATTGTTCCTGCCAGATGATGTTTTTTCTAATATGTCGACTGCATTCATATTGATTAGAATGTCAGTTTCTGAGGGCTCTGCGGGTGATGCAAGTTCTGTTTTAGGGCGGACTTCCCCTGGAACACATCAGCGTGCAGCCAAAACAAACTCCCGCTGATGGTTTGCCTCTTGCCTCCGGTCTCTCTGGCCTGCTTCTAGACAGCAGCCGAGGGACCCTTAGCGCTCAGAGGGAGGAGACAGCTGTCCTTCGGCCCTCCCACCGGCTATAAGACCAGAGACAGACGGAAACACTCAGACTGCAGGCACACGTGGAGCAAAGAGGCAGAGAAAGAGGGAGAAAGACGAGAGAGAGACCAATAGAGAGCAAGAGAGCGTCAAGCTGCTGGCACAGGGTAGTTTTTGCTAGTTTGGCTTTTGGGATTGAAACAGAGCAAATATAGAAACCAAGGAGAAAGAAAGACGCTCAGAGAAGCAAAGAAAACATGCCATTATAAATTTTGTTCATCCCTAAGGAATAACTGAAGGAGAAACTGATCTCTGGGATGTGAAGTGTTTTTGTATAAACCAAGAGAGAACAGCAACAAGAAGGACGTGGAACCTGCAGCCACCTGCGACAGCGGCTCTGAGGTCAAGGTGCTTTGACCTCTGCTTTAGGATCAACTTGCTGATGCCTCACTGTCAGTAAAAGCAGGTTCTGAGCTAACCCTAACGTAGACTTAAGAGAGAGACATCTGATTTACCTGGCGTAAAAAGCTTTGCAACTGGTGGACACTTTCAGTTGGTGCATTGACGAACTCAGCTCAGCAACTTCTGACAACAAACCTCAACAGCAAGCTCTTTGCCCTGAGGAAGCCTCCACAGGACTGACCAGTAGCTGCTGCAACAACGATGACATTTGCGATGCTGCGCACGGCGCCTCCAGCAGGCCGCTTCCTGTACGGCGACATCGCCCTCCTCTCTGAAGACGAAGACGAGAACGGCAGCGAGGGGTCGGGCTCCGAGGAGCGCTCCACCAACTCCTCCAACTCGGCAGCCTTTCGCCTGTCCTCCTCGTCCCCATCTGCCTTTCACATCAAGGTGAACAGGAAGAGGAAGCTGTGCGGGGGCGGAGGAGGTGGAGGGGGCGGAGGCATGGGGGGCATGGGGGGCATGGGGGCATGGGGGGCATGGCGGGGAGGCTGGGCCCCCCAGGCACATCTCCCGTCGGGGAAGTTCGCCAGAGGACTGCAGCCAACGCACGGGAGAGAGATCGCACCAACTCTGTCAACACGGCATTCACGGCACTGCGCACGCTCATCCCCACCGAGCCTGCAGACAGGTACGACTCACGGCATTCTGTCTGATGCACTAAAAAGACAGTGGTGAAATGATTTCCATCTGGTAAACAAAGTTAGTCCATGATGCAGCTGTGGACTACAGGCAGCTTTAATCACAATTTAGCACAGGTATTGAACCTAAGAGCTGTGCCACAAAGTTAGCATCTTCAACATCAACCATCATCGTCTTCACCCTTCCTTCACACTTACTGCATTTTGAAATATTGCAAAAGAAGTGTAACAATTCATTTCAAATCCAATTCAAAACATTTTTTCTGCACTAATACCACAAATGTTTGGGTGATTACAGGAAGCTGTCAAAGATCGAGACGCTACGTTTGGCCAGCAGCTACATCAGCCATCTGGGGAACGTGTTGCTTCTGGGCGAAGGGCTTCACGACGGACAGCCATGCCACGCTCCCTCACCGCCGTTCTTCCACGTCAGCTCCTCCCCCAGCCGAGGATCCGACCAATCCGCTCAGCCCAAGCACATCTGTACTTTCTGCCTCAGCAACCAGAGAAAAATGGTGAGCAGAAAACTATCAGTCCATCAAACATCAAAACAAATAGTCTATTTAATGAGGCCTCTGGCAAAACAGTGTAAACTTTTAAAACTACGTGGTAGGACACACGCAAAAAAAAAAACACGACTTTTTGACTATCTTCATTTTACTTTATATTCATAAAGTTCCTCCAGAATTAGGAAATAACACACACTTAGCTGAAGAACGAACAGAATACAGTCACTGTGTGGTGCTTTAGGTCAGTTTTGGTGTTTAAAACTGACCTGAGATCAGTGACTGTGCCTATAAACCTGATTGGCCCCGAGGGACTTTAAAAAGCAGAACCTCTTTTAAAGTCCTCTGTTGGGGGTGAAGGACTGTGTGTTATTGTACTGTTGGGACTTCGTTTTACTCGAGCAGGTGGCTTGAAAGTTTGAGGTGGTTCCAGAAAATCACTGAACATTACAGTTCATAGAAGTGATTGTTTTCCTGTCAGAGCCGAGCAGAGAGGCGGGACAAAGACGACGCAGACGTTTTCACCGTAATGCAAACGAAACGTGCACGTCTAACCCCATCTATGGTGTATTTTTCTTTCTCTTTTTCTAAATATGAATTTAAAGTTTACAAGGGTATTTAGGCAGCGAGTAAGATTTATGACCGGGAGCTCATGAAATCTATCCAAAACCATGTGTATAATTTTAAGAATGTATTGACGTCAGCCTGAATATGAGACGATTTTAATCATAACTGTTGAGGAACTGACCTGAGATATACCAACTGGTGGCTTTGTTCTACTGAAACTTAATGTCACTACACAAAATACAGGTATATGTAAAATAAAAAATTAATTTGAGGAAGATGGATCATTTTAAAATATAGTTTTCTGCTATGACAAAGCCACACGTTAGCTTAATTTTTATTTTAGGGGCAGAAATAAACAGATTTTATGTCACACTTCCTCCACTCTTTCATGTTTTTCTACGCCAGCGGTGAAACTTTATCCACTGTGATTGATTCAGTGCAGGAACTTTACACACTGAAGATCAATTTTAAAAAGTCTGATAAGAAATCACAGGGAATGAAGAACTGACCTGAAAAATACAAACTGATGACTCAATGTCACTACATGAAATATGTAAAAGAAAAGTAAATTTGCGGAACATGGTTCATTTAAAAATAGAGCTTTCAGCTATGATGAAGCCACAAACAATCTTATTTAGCATTTTATGGACAGGACTAAATGCATTTTCTGCAACACTTCCTCCACTCTTGCACAGTTGATTCAGAAGAGTAGAACGTATCTTTGATTGATTTTGTGCAGGAAATTGACAAAGTTAAGATCAATAACAGAGTCTGATGAGAAATAGCAGGAAATAAGGGAGGTGAGATCAGCTGACTGAAGCAAGCTCAGATTCTGACAGCCCAGATGATGATAGAGAGGTGACATCCACTCAACTTTCCCCCTCTAACCCATAGCTGCTGCCCATTTAGCAGGATTTATGGGTAAGGAGCTGACATCTGGCAGACTCCCCCGTTACCCCAGCAGTGTGTGAAAGCTAATACCCTCCTCAGTGTCTAAACCCAGAGACCCTTTAGCTGGGGGATAACCTGAGTCTCAGCAGTCCCCCCCACACACACACACACACTCCTGCCTCCCCTCTGAACTCCTGCGAGTGAAAGTCTAGACGTCCTCGGTGTCCAAACCCAGACAAACCCAGATAACTAGCCCGAAACCTTCTCTCTCCTCTGTCGCCTTTTCTTTTTCACTGTCTGTCCTCCCAGACTCCCTCATTTTTATTCTCTTCCTTCTTACATCTCATTCCGTTTCACCTTTTTGCCTCCTCCCCGCCGCTACCACCTCCTCTGTGCATATCGATCAGCCTGGTGGAGGTCAGAGAAGTCAGGAGGAGCTCTGTAACACTATCTACTGCTGTCAAATCGCTGCTGCAGATGCACGACTGACCTGTAAATGCATGCTGCGTAGAAAACAATTGTGAAACTTTTCATGTCAAAACAGTCAAACAGAGACGCTTTGACGAAGTCTGCGTTGCTTACTGTCAGCTACAATATGCTGTTTCCCATTAGCTCAGTGAAAAGTCTCCCTAGTCTCTCTGGTGTGTTGTGTATTTTATCCCAAACACACTGGGAGGAGTGAACCGATGAAGTGAACCCAAATGAAAGTCATTATTTCATCTACACATAGCCCACAAATAGGGATGAAAAAGTTTTATATTTAGATGCAGTTTGTGCAAAAGCAACTTTAACAAATCGCAATATTATATACCACTATGCCAGTTCCACTTGGAGTACATTAAATTATCTTTGAAATATCACCTGTCAATTAAATGTAAATGTTAAAGTTGGTGTTAATCTTAATATTTCGTATTATTAAAACCCCTGAAAAGTGCAAATCAATAGTGTGATAGGTCTTTACCATTTCAGTTTGTTCTCATTACCATCTATTCCTGCGGGCAATGGAAAATGGATCATTAGTATATATTTTTTATTGTTAAATAATGAAAATATTTTCTTAAACTGCTGGGCACTGTAGTTAATTTCAAACATGATTCAAATGAAATCTAAATTATGCATTCATTGGGGTCTAACGTCAGCGGTGGACTAATCTTAGATGCACTAGTTGGTTTTTACTGCAGCAGAATAGTGTCTTTGGGATTAAGTGAAAATAAACTGTAGTGCTCATGTGTGCAGTAATGAAAGAGAAAGAAGATGCAGTGTAAAAGAGTGGCTCTAATCCCACTGATGGGTTTTTAATATTTTTTTAAAAAAAAAGAGTAAAGCTCTTCATCACAGATAAATATCGAGCTTTTGAGAGAAAAATAAATGAGAAAATGAGAAAAATAAAAGGTATCACCGCACTCATCATTCAAAGTTCTTGCCTCCCCTATACTGAGACCTGCAAACTGACATGAATAAGCATCCTGTAAGAAGTGATATCTCTGCTGTGTACATGATAAATGTACATTTGGCAAAAGAAAGTGATGCTATGACCTGTAAAAGTGTTCCAAGAGAAAACCAGCTCCGATCCACCTGGCACAGAAAAGGTTAACTATGATTGGCAGAACCTGAGAGCATTTGAGTTTGCCTGGAAAAGTGGCTCTAGTGCGTTTAAGTGGGCTAAAGGGCAGAGTCAGTGCTGGTGATTACAGAGAGGAAACGATTGTGGAGGTAAAACGAGCCTTTGTGTCCTGAGTGCTCTCTTTGTATGTTTTTATGGTCATTGAGGTTCATCACAGCTGTCAGCTCTGCTTAGACCAAACGCTTCAGTTACACTTATTTCCAATGCAGGAGAGGCTGAAAGTGAGAAAAGTATACGGTCATTTCCTCTTATTATGTGTGTATACAGTATAACGGTTTCAAAACAAACAGTCCTGTTAGTAATGACTACTGCACACAGAGCGCTCAGTGAATATTCTAGTGATGTGAATACTAATGAGATGTCATTATCTGTGAGAGGTTTTTGTATAATTTTACACAAGTAAACGATAAATGATTAATCATTTTGAGCTTCTCGTTATGATATGGTGATTATCTGGCATTTGAAAATGATTAGAAACCTTTTATTGTCGTTGTCCATGTATTTGAAAATCAGATTTGCACGAGTTGAGAAGAAGAGGCTTGTTTGCTAATCTAATAGTTTTTAAAAAGTTTTTTCAGCTAAGAAAGAATTTTCTAAACCCACGATTCAATTCTTCATCATTCAATTCGGATTTTCACAGAACAGTGAGGTTTTGCTTCGATTGAGGAGAGTTTAGAGGCACAAAAAAAAGTCTTTTTAGTGTGACCTTGAAGCAAAAAAGATGTTTTTCTTTTCTATGCTTGTTGCTCAGAATTTATTCCTCTGCGCTACATTCTTCAGTACAAGTTGTACTAAGCTGTCATTTAAACATGTAGGACATTTTTATTTTGTGTCTTTTCATCTTTTCTTGATAGAGATATAATGTTTAAATTTGATTTGACCACAGCCGTTTGGTATTGACATACTGGATCACAGCTCTTGCATTCTGGTGCCTTTGATAGTTTCAGTAAAAAAACATCCCCACTCCTGATCTCTACATCTGTAAATGAGATGTACAGCAACAGGAGGATTGAGGAGACCTGAGCACTGTTTAAATCCTGCACTGTCGGGTTGATTGATGTGGATACGCTGTGCAAGGCCAATCTATCTGCTGCCAGTGCAAATGTCAGGCGTTGGATCACAATTTTAAATAATCAGGGTTTTGTCGATTCAGCTGGAAGTTAATGATTTCTGAAATGTGTCGTCTGGTGCAGTGGAGCATATAAGTACAAGGCTGTGACATAATTTTAAGACGGCCTTTATTCATTCATTTTCTGATACAAAACAAACATTTTTTTTCAAGTTGTCTGCTTCTGTCTTTAGTCCACAGCACTCTGTGCATTTTTACATGCTTCTTCAACAACTGTGGTTTATTTCTTTTGGGCCCCAAACAGGAAAAGGGTCAGTTCAATTCAATGGTAAAAGTAAACAGATATGTATTTCATCGACTTCTGACAGCAACCAGCCTGAACTTTTTCCTTCTAAGCTGGAGATGATGAGCAAAAGCATTTCCAGTATTTGAATTTTAAAGCAGCTCATTTGATGAATTAATAGGGGAGATTTATGCTTGGAAACAAAGTAAAAAATCTGGCAAAAATATAATGACAATGGTGCTTATGGTGCGGTTCTTGTAAAGAGACCAACGATCCTTTTGAAATGGGTAAATTTAGATGAGTTTACAAGCATTTTAGGGCACAACCCAGATTTAATTCCGACTTGACAGCATTTATTTATTTGGAATTTCTTGAAATTAAAAAAGAAATGTGTGAATTCAGTGAAACAGCAAGCATTAAAAACATGATGTATGCTGCTCTTAATATGATGGAGAGTTCTAATTACATCTTGGCTACTGTAAAACTTTTATATGTGATGATTTTTTGTGGGTGGTTGGAAAGACAGTGGCACTAAAAACTGCACTGTGCAACTGGAAAGCAACTTTTCTGTAGTTGTGTGCGAGAGCAAATGAATGCAAAGTCGGAGTGTAGGAGAGAAAAAGACAGTGGGGAGAGTTTGTGTGTGTTTCATATGAGATGAATGTGAGTGACACATCCAGAGTGAATTTTATAAGCAAAGTACACACAGACAAACTCACACTGGCTGGCTGTGTGTGTCTGGAAGTCATTGGCAGTACAGAGCAGAGCAACAAATGAGCTAATTGTTCTGTAAATGATTTATCCTCTGCTGAGGCTCTGCAGCCAGTGTTTAATTCAGCTGCCGCTATTAGAAACACATTGACGTTGGGCTTTGATGGTGATGTTAAAGGAGCCTGGAAACCGCTCTCTGTGAAACGCCCTCCCTGCTTACACTCAAACCCACACAAATCACACATATACACACATGTGGCCGCACACTGCACCACGCTCACGGAGACTTTTATCAAAAGCAGTTCATTCTACCTCTTCAACTCCTTGTCTTTTCAAGCAGACGGCAGTTCATTGCCTCTTTCTAGACGGCCCAGAAAAAGCTCCTATATGATTAGTGAGTTAAGGAGCTCTGGATCACGGCTGCGCTTTCAACACTTTCTAAACTAATGGTGTGCAGGAAGTTGTGGAAACAGAGATGGAGAAGGAGAGAAGAGAGAGAGAGAGAGAGAGAGAAATAGCCAACGACTCGGTGGGATAATCAATGGAGCTATTTATCCTCCAGTTTGGACAGTTGGTTTTCGACTGTGCTGAAACTACACTTTGCTTCTTTATAGAGATCAAATGAACCGTGCACCTAAAGAGAGCTTAAATGCATGGATAGGACATGTGCAGCAGCGTGCTAATGACTGCGGTTTTTACAGTTATTTGGATATTAGTCTGTTTTCACTGGAAAAAGCATTGCGTCACTTTTTGTGCATGAAGTTGACGTTTCAAGGTCATAGATGAAAACTAAATTACCCTCATTTACTGATAATGCTGGTGTTGACTTAATGTTTTGTGCCTTGTGAGTTTCGCCTATTTGCTTCTCAATTCAAACTATGCTAATGAAGATAGCGAATATACTTCAGGCCATTTTTAAATATATTCTTACCCACGTTCTGCATGTATATATGTGTGTGTGAGCCTGGCTTCGTGTATGACTGTGTGCCTTCAAGCATGAACCTGCCTGTATATTCTCAGCAACAGATGGAAGCAGTTAAACCCTAATTTAACACCAACAGAAGAAGTCGGGTCAGATAACTAACAAAATCTATTAGCAAAACTATCATTCTGTTGTCATTTGGTCCCTTAGGGAAAGGAGCAGCTCACTGAGCAAATTAAAGCAAAACTACAGAAAGCTGAACCAGGTGAGGAGATCCACAAAAAAGCAAGAAATTGGGGGTTTAAATGATGCTTTTTCTAACTATGTTGACTAAAGCTAATGACCTGTTGGCTGTTTCAGGGTGTACATCTTTGCACTGATGATGAAGTGATGGTTTGTGAATAATGCAGGCAGAACTGAGTCATCCGAGACGAGAGTGAAAATGAAGTCGGACTTGTTCTGGAGTCATTATACAGATAATTACACATGTGTGGCCGTCTGCTGGGACCTACATCTGACTGGACAATCTCAGATTAATCAAGTGTTTTTCAGAAGCCATCAGGATGCCTATTAGCAAGAAGAAGAACGTGTGAGGTGTCCAAGCCACATAATGACACCGAGGCTTATTGGGTGTGCTAGTTAGCACTGTTTAAATGTCTAATGTGCTTTGTGTTAATCAATGATCATTTATGAGGGTAATTACAGCTCCTATAAGCTGACGCAGACTCACATATTTCACTCGATAAACTAAAGGGATATTACCAGTTTTCATTTCATGGTTAAATACCAATCTCCTTATACGATTGCGGGCTGGTGCCCAAGTGGAATTATTTTTTCCAACCAGTCATTCCTGTCCTCAAGCCAGAAACTAAATTAGATGTTTGTATTTGACAGAACAGCCTTAACACAGGAAAAAAAAAAGAAAGAGAGAGAGAGAGTGCATGGAAAATCCACAGTTATAGGTAGAGGAATGGACGGATTGAGTTTCGGAAAAACAATATGAACGTTTGAAATTGTGGAGTTGATAAGAAAGTGTCTTCACATGAAGGCTGCTTTCACCTCCATGGTAAATAATATTGTTCCAGTGGGAATATCATCGTATCGTATCTAAAGTAAACATCATCAGGTAATCATATTAGTGTCGGACAAATCACCCCCAGGGACGTTAGCGGTATGTCTGCATGTGTGTTTGGAAAGAGAAGAGAAAGCAGAGATGTCATCTGAGCATGCCCGATTAGTCTTCAGGAGCTTGTTTTGACTACCAGGCCGGCCTTAAAGCCCCTTCGTCTGTTGTGACTGCACCAGCTACACTCCGGCTGAACTGCCTTCACCAGCTGTGCTCCCCAAACTCTCACAGTGAGACGTGGGCAGATTCTCAGCGATCCCACTGCAATTGGATGTAATTTGGTAAATCATCCAATTTTCACGCACATTCTTCAAGTGAAAATGTTCATGTACTCGCTCTCTGCAACCTGCCTTAAGTAGTTTTCCTTCCACTGATAAATACCTACCATTTTCCACGATGCTTTCCAGCAAACACCAGAGAGCACGGCTGCACTTGCACTTGGTTTGATGGTTTGGGAACAAGCACAATAACAGCTTATTGAGGCCAAAGCAAAATTCACAAACAGTTTTCAGATCATTAGTCTCGTCTGTCATGACGCTTGTAAACTCTGTTCATTCTTAAGCTGTGCTGAGATCATTTTGCAACCCTCGCAATTATGTTTTAGAAGGAAATGCTGTTGAAAGTAAATGCAGCATTTGAGTTCTGCAAGAAATTTGAAGGAAGGTGGCACCTTGTACTCAGATATTTGCATCCTGAGTCGATTCAAGCAGCAAAAACACTTCAGATCAGATTACGAAAGATTAGGGTTAAATGTTAATAAGGTCACTACTGTACTGACTGTTTTAAGTTACTGAAACATCTAATCGTAATATTTAAAAAGCATAACTAGAACTGAGCACTGTATCGCCTCCTGAAACCTTCTAGCAGTGCAAGAATAATATTTCCAGGAGAGAAGTTGCAATGTGAGAATTTCACAAAGACATTCAGCCACCAGCCTAAAAAGTGGCTTTTACAAAAAACTACCTGAATCAGAACCGATTTTGGCTGAGAATTTGCCAAAACCTGCAATTTACTGTTTTCTGTAGCTGTTTTAGAGTTATGTTGGGCAATAAGTATCTCATTTCATCACCAAACAATCCACATTTAGTTATAGAAATTTAAAAAATCACCACCAAATGGCGACTAGATACTTCACAACTGAATGATGCTGCTGGTGTTCGCACTCACAGCCAACCATCAGCAGTAAGTGTTCACTAATAATCTAATAATGATCCTCTGCTCGGTCCAGCTGGAAGATGGATCAACAATAATACTTTCTGTGTCTCCTCGCATTCACCTCAATCAGTGGGAGGACCGATTCCTGTCCAAATCCAATGATCTCACCCTCTAATTACCGCCTGATACCCTTCCAGACACCAGCCCACCTTTCTTGATGTCAGTCAAGCGGATTTTTCCAAACACCTACACCTTGTGCTCAGTCTGAGAGGAAATGTGGAACAGGTGTTTGGCCGGTGGGAGGAAAGCGAAGGAGGAGGGCAGCAGAAAGGGTCAGTGGAGATGATATCTGAGGGAGGAGAGAAGTCAGGAGAGGACATAAGTTGGCCTACATTCTAGTGGGAATCTTCACAGTTTGTGTACTAACATCAGCGAATGAAGTACAACAGCTATGAAGAAATTAGGTTGAAATAACTTCCGATCATTTGTCAGCCATGAATAAAATCCTTGAAACATCCACCCTGAAAAGTATTTATCAAAACTAACCATCACTCAGTGGTGCGTTCAATAAAATCCCTTGACTGTTAGAGTGGTAGATGGCCTGAGGAGTGAGCAGAGAGGAAGGTTAGGTGAAGAGGGGAAAATGTGATGTTATTTTCCTGGCCAGATAGAGAAAGTCTCCTCACCAGCCAGGAAATCAAGGCCTCTCTGCTCTGATACCACAGATAAATGAGAAGCATATCATCATGCAGGGCGGCAAAGAATCGGCTCATGATGTCAATCTCACAGCGTTTATGGAGTTACAGGCACGCTCATTTCTCTCTGCTACCACAATTAATGTACGCCACTGTGCACCGTGTGTTTATGTGTGTTTACTGCAAGGCTAATTTACTTTCTCTACAGAGCACATGCAAAACCACATTCATTCCCTGAGCCAGTTATTGCAGTAAAACATCTATTTTTACTGCATTTTGATCCCAAAATAAAGACTTAACACCATTTAATTCACCTATTGTACATTTTTAAATATTTGTTGTGTATGAGGTCTGTAAAGGTCAAAGGTCATAAAATACCATAAGAACACATAAAATAAGTGTTCATGTGTCCACAGTCAAGTGACTTTATTTTCTTTGTTGAAATGTGAAGCTACAAGCAGCCAGTTAACTTATCTTAGCATCAAGACTGGAAACAGGGCAAAAATGGAGCCTGGCTCTGTAGAAAAGGTAACAAAATCCGCACCTTTAAAGCTCGCTAATTTGGTGCTCCTAGTTGTTTCCAGGCTTCATGCTAAGCTAAGCTGTTTCCATCTTCCTTTTCTCACCACATCTGTCCTCTTTTCCGACAGAAAAACGAAGTGTTCATTTAAAGTGATTTCAGCGTTGAATCCTTGATGACGTGAGATGTTGTTTCTGTCTGTTCCAGAACAAAGACAGAGACAGGAAGACGGCCATCCGAAGCTAACAATGAGGACACAAACCGCACGGATAAAATGCTCATCACTTTCATCACAGTGCCTTCAGTGATTTTTACAATCGCTGCAACTTGAAGACGAACCAGACGTGCGACGCGTTTCAGAGACTTTCTGAGGACTTTTATAGCACTTCCAGGACTTTGCAAGGAACTTTTTGATTACTTTGTGTATCGCTTTACATGAACTTTTTTTTTTTTTTTACATTTTCAGAAGTTCAGCAGTACTTTCACATGCTTATCAAGGCCGTCATGAACCTTTCAGCAACACTTTTAAGAGACTTTTTACTGTATTGTTCAGTGACTGAGTCTAAAGAACTTATGGCACATGATCGGAAAACACAGAAAACCCACTAATTTGTATTCATCTAAAGCTGTGTGTTATTATTGTGTAAACTGAAATATAAATGTATATTTATGTGACATAACATTATATAATGAAACTATGTTATTTAACAGGCATATGGCTTTTTTTTGACAAACGATGTGCATTGTTTTAAAGTACAAACATTGGATATTGACAGTTAATGGCATTCCAAAAAAAAAAAAAAATGCTGGAACTTTGGTGTTATAGGTTATTTCTGATCGTCATTTTTGAAAGTGGAAAATAACTCAAGATGACCAATAAATTGTTTGTATATCTGGAAGTAAATTTCATTCATATGTTGTTGGTATTTTCGGAAGATTGTACTCTCAAATCCTGTCCTAATCTTTGCCAGTTCCAACCAATAAACATTGTGAAAGTTTCCACTGTGAACTTCCAGTCAGCTGCAGACATTTTCTGATACAAAATGGTTGTTTTATTCTACTTTTGCAGCGAGTGGAGAGACGAATCAGCACGACAAGCTTTAAGTTTAACTTCCTCAGCAGATTCTCACATAAACCCAATGAATGCTTTTACCTTCATCTTGCTTTTTCTAGTCTTCTGTCCCACATGTACCTCCTTGTTTGCCTTTTATCTCCTCCTCTGGGAGACTCAGTTCTGGTCAGTGTGCTGTCCAGAGATTAGACAGAGACGAAGAGGTTTAGAAGATGAGGCGGACAAGAGAGGCTTAAGGAGCAGAGGAAAACGCAGAGAAAAAAAAAGCAAAATTGAATCTGCAGGTATGGCTACTTGGACATCTGCCTTTGTCCCTTTGCTGTCCTCTTCTTTACCTTTCCACATGCTTGTTCTCTCTTCTCCTCCTCTGCTCTTCCTCTCTTTTCCCTGGAGTGCCACTGGCCAGAGTCTGGTTGGTGATGGGTTTCCAGTGTGTTTAGCTGCACAACGCTCACCTTCTCCTTACCTTGTCTGCATATCTATCTATCTGTGTCCATCCATCTATTGATCTACGCATCCATCTTCCTCTTTTGTTATTTTCTCTGTCGCTACAGCTCCACTGTTTCCAACTCTCCCTCCTACATCACTTTCACTCAGCATCTCTGCAGTCTGTCTCTCGCCTTAATGGAAAGTGATCACGGCATTAGCAATGAGGAATGCTGCCCCTCCTTTTTGAACATATTGTCACATTTTTCATAATAAATTGCTTTTTTATTTCTCCTCTGCCTGTTCTACACATCACCTATACCATGAGAGGACTGTTTTCTATAGTTCAGAATCACTTGTTTAAACAGAGCTACAATGGATGAAGTGGGTTTAAACTCATGTTGTCCTGCAGCAAAAGATATAAAATACACTCCCTAGGAGACGTAAAGTTTTGGCTACCTGAAAATTTGTATCATGTGAGTGATGTGAGAGAGCTGAAATTCTTCCTATTATCATCTTACATAGAGAGTATTCTATTAACGTCTCTGGAGTTGTAGTTTAGGATTCTAACATCACATAGCAGCTGCATTTCTCCAGCTATTTTCCACCATTAAGTGAAATGTAAATGAGCCGTTCTTTTAATGGAGGCTAACCGCTGCGTTGCACTGGTTTGGTGTTCCCAAATTATTTTTTAACAATGCTAACAAGCTGTTTCTGTGACCGAGGTGCCAATTATGGAGCTTTTTCCTACAATGTGACAAGTGCCTGGTGAAGAAAAACAACTAACAAAAATTCGAACTTCACTTTGCTCTGCCAAGAGATAGTTTTTAGTGGAAACGGTGCTGAAAAACAAAGCAGATTTACTGTGTGTGCCATCTCACAAATACCCCAGAACTATAAACAGCACCGAACACTTGCAGTCGGAGTTAATGTGTCCTCAGAGGGGCATTCACCTAAATGAAATAATTCACAACTGTGATGAAGGGGAAAGGTGTAGATTGAAATTCATGATGAAATAAACAATGAATAATAAAGTTTCAAAGTTGATGGCGTGTTCCAACAAGAATAAATTGCAGTCAAAACCTGAACTAAAGATAGTTGCTCAATCTGGACAATCACTTATATGAAAGACAAAATGAAGTTCTGGCGTATTATGCTTTCAATGCCCTTAAACTCAAGTGCCAGAGTCGGTTTTTCCCCAGAAAACGTAACACGGGGAAACAAAAGACTAAATCTCAGGACACAGTTTCAGCATTAAGTAGTCCCTGCTGCTTGCCGGTTCCTGAGACAAAGATTTGAAAAGCACTGTGCGCCTTGTTGAAAAGATCCGAGTCCTATTATGAGCCGATCAAACGTAGATAATCTTACTGCTGAGGCTTTTTCTAAAGGAAGCAATAGCTTTGAATAAAAAAAATCTCTGTGTGTCTAGTGTGTCCTAATGACTTCTGGTCCAGTTAGTCTGAGAGTCTGATCTCTCTAGCAGGCCGTCTGTCTGAACAGTGGAGAGGGGAAAAAGGAACTGGTTCCTCCCACACAGACCAGATCAGGTTCCCCTACGCCTACACACACTCACAATTTAGTACACACACAGATGACCATTTACACACTTGCACGCAGATGAACTTACATATGCACAAATAGATGGACGGGCTGTAAGAATGGATGTGCACACACTCACACTCATGCTACGCAGAAAGATCTGTGATATAGCTTAGCTGTCTAATGATCTCTGTGTTTTACATTGATGAAACACATCAGCTGAGAGGGCAAACGTATTTAAGTGGGTGGTTTTTGGACCAAGGTGAGCCGGAGGTTGGAAGATTGACTGGCTCCTATTATCAATATAACGGTCTGATAAAGATGCCCCATGAAAATCTGGCATGCAAACACTGATATCCGAAGCAATAAAAGGCAGCTTTTGTCCTGGCATTTGCACATACTTGATTGGCCCCAGTGCTAGAGGGCTCAGAGATGCGGCCTGAAGACGATTTAGAGAACCAATTTAGCTGAAAACTGGCAGAACATAGTGATCTGTTTCTTTATGACCACCTACAAAAGTATGTTCTCTGCTGGGTTTAACAGTAGCAGTGAGCTGCAGGTCATGTTCTGTTACCCGTCTTTACTCCATTGCTGCCTCAAAAATGGTTCGAAGGCGATAAGGAGTGAAAATTTTTATGACAAATTG
>NC_067124.1:41543333-41593281 GCF_021347895.1 Acanthochromis polyacanthus | reverse complement strand
GTTTTTGTCACATTTGACGACATACTAAACTATGACGTTTTTGTCCACATTTTGGACGACATACTAAACTATGACGTTTTTGTCCACATTTTGGACGACATACTAAACTATGACGTTTTCGTCCACGTTTTGGACGACATACTAAACTATGACATTTTTTTCCATATTTTGGACGACATACTAAACTATGACGTTGTTGTCCACATTTTGGACGACATACTAAACTATGACGTTTTTGTAACCTTTTGGACGACATATGAAACTATGACGTTTTTGTCGACTTTTTGGACGACATACTCACCTATGACGTTTTTGTAACCTTTTGGACGACATATGAAACTATGACGTTTTGTCAACAATTTGGACGCCATACTAAACTATGACGTTTTTGTCCACATTTTGGAGGACATACTAAACTATGACGTTTTCGTCGACTTTTTGGACGACATACGAAACTATGATGTTTTTGTCACATTTTGGACGAGATAGTAAACTATGACGTTTTTGTCAACTTTTAGGACAACATACTAAACTATGACGCTTTTGTCCACATCTTGTACGACATACTAAACTATGACGTTTTATCACATTTTGGACGACATACGAAACTGTGACGTTTTTGTCGACATTTTGGACGACATACTAAACTATGATGTTTTTGTCTAAATTTTGGACGACATACTAAACTATGACGTTTTTAATCACATTTTGGACGACATACGAAACTATGACGTTTTTGTCGACATTTTGGACGACATACTAAACTATGACGTTTTTATCACATTTTGGACGACATACTAAACTATGACGTTTTTGTCACATTTTGGACGACATACGAAACTATGACGTTTTTGTCGACATTTTGGACGACATACGAAACTATGACATTTTTGTCCACATTTTGGACGACATACTAAACTACGACGTTTTGCCACATTTTGGACGACATAGTAAACTATGATGTTTTTGTCCACATTTTGGACGACAGTAAACAATGACGTTTTCGTCGACTTTTTGGACGACATACGAAACTATGACGTTTTTATCACATTTTGGACGACATACTAAACGATGACGTTTTTGTCCACGTTTTGGACGACATACTAAACTATGATGTTTTTTTTCCATATTGGACGACATACTAAACTATGACGTTTTTGTCGACTTTTTGGACGACATACTAAACTATGACGTTTTTGTCACCTTTTGGACGACATCCTAAACTATGACCTGCTTGTCGACTTCTTGGACGACATCCTAAACTATGACCTGTTGTCGACTTCTTGGACGACATACTAACCTATGACGTTTTTGTCCACATTTTGGACGACATACTAAACTATGACGTTTTTATCACATTTTGGACGACAAACGAAACTATGACGTTTTTGTCGACATTTTGGACGACATACTAAACTATGACTTTTTGTCACATTTTGCACGACATACTAAACTATGACGTTTTATCACATTTTGGACGACATACTAAACTATGAAGTTTTTGTCACATTTTGGACGACATACTAAACTATGACGTTTTTGTCCACATTTTGGACGACATACGAAACTGTGACGTTTTGTCGACATTTTGGACGACATACGAAACTATGACGTTTTTGTCGACATTTTGGACGACATACTAAACTATGACGTTTTTCTCAATTTTGGACGACATACTAAACTATGACGTTTTAATCACATTTTGGACGACATACGAAACTATGACGTTTTTGTCGACATTTTGGACGACATACTGAACTTTGAAATTTTTATCACATTTTGGACGACATACTAAACTATGACGTTTTTGTCACATTTTGGACGACATCCTAAACTATGACCTGTTTGTCGACTTCTTGGACGACATCCTAAACTATGACCTGTTTGTCGACTTCTTGGACGACATCCTAAACTATGACTGATTGTCGACTTCTGGACGACATACTAACCTATGACGTTTTTGTCCACATTTTGGACGACATACTGAACTTTGAAATTTTTATCACATTTTGGACGACATACTAAACTATGACGTTTTTGTCACATTTTGGACGACATCCTAAACTATGACCTGTTTGTCGACTTCTTGGACGACATCCTAAACTATGACCTGATTGTCGACTTCTTGGACGACATACTAACTATGACGTTTTTGTCCACATTTTGCACGACATACTAAACTATGACGTTTTTATCACATTTTGGACGACATACTAAACTATGAAGTTTTTGTCACATTTTGGACGACATACTAAACTATGACGTTTTTGTCCACATTTTGGACGACATACGAAACTTGACGTTTTGTCGACATTTTGGACGACATACGAAACTATGACGTTTTTGTCGACATTTTGGACGACATACTAAACTATGACGTTTTCTCAAATTTTGGACGACATACTAAACTATGACGTTTTTAATCACATTTTGGACGACATACGAAACTATGACTTTTTGTCGACATTTTGGACGACATACGAACTTTGAAATTTTTATCACATTTTGGACGACATACTAAACTATGACGTTTTTGTCACATTTTGGACGACATCCTAAACTATGACCTGTTTGTCGACTTTGGACGACATCCTAAACTATGACCTGATTGTCGACTTCTTGGGACGACATACTAACCTATGACGTTTTTGTCCACATTTGGAACGACATACTAAACTATGACGTTTTTGTCACATTTGGACGACATACTAAACTATGACGTTTTTGTCCACGTTTTGGACGACATACTAAACTATGACTTTTTTTCCATATTTGGACGACATACTAAACTATGACGTTGTGTCCACATTTTGGACGACATACTAAACTATGACTTTTTGTCCACATTTTGGACGACATACTAAACTATGACGTTTTCGTCCACGTTTGGACGACATACTAAACTATGACATTTTTTTCCATATTTGGACGACATACTAAACTATGACGTTGTTGTCCACATTTTGGACGACATACTAAACTATGACGTTTTTGTAACCTTTTGGACGACATATGAAACTATGACGTTTTTGTCGACTTTTGGACGACATACTCACCTATGACGTTTTTGTAACCTTTTGGACGACATATGAAACTATGACGTTTTTGTCAACAATTGGACGCCATACTAAACTATGACGTTTTTGTCCACATTTTGGAGGACATACTAAACTATGACGTTTTCGTCGACTTTTGGATGACATACGAAACTATGATGTTTTTGTCACATTTTGGACGAGATAGTAAACTATGACGTTTTTGTCAACTTTTAGGACGACATACTAACTATGACGTTTTGTCCACGTTTGGACGACATACTAAACTATGACATTTTTTCCATATTTTGGACGACATACTAAACAATGACGTTGTTGTCCACATTTTGGACGACATACTAAACTATGACGTTTTGTCGACTTTTTGGACGACATACGAAACTATGATGTTTTTGTCACATTTTGGACGAGATAGTAAACTATGACGTTTTTGTCGACTTTTAGGACGACATACTAAACTATGACGTTTTTGTCCACGTTTGGACGACATACTAAACTATGACATTTTATTCCATACTTTGGACGACATACTAAACTATGACGTTGTGTCCACATTTTGGACGACATACTAAACTATGACATTTTTGTCCACATTTTGGACGAATACTAAACTATGACGTTTTTGTCCACGTTTTGGACGACATACTAAACTATGACATTTTTTTCCATATTTTGGACGACATACTAAACTATGACGTTGTTGTCCACATTTTGGACGACATACTAAACTATGACGTTTTTGTCGAGTTTTTGGACGGCATACTATACGACGATGTTTTTGGTCATATTTTGGACGTCTGGGATTTGTATGATATTTCTACAAAAATGAGTTTTGATACCAACTGTTTTTATACTAATGTTTTCATACTAACTGCTTGCTTTTATAGATTCCTATTCCAAATGTTTTACACTGTGTGCTGTTTCAGAGAGAAAAGTACGAGGACTGTTCAAGGTTATGCTGGAAAACTCTGTTCCACAGGTAAGAACAACTGCTTCGGTCTTGGTACCCAGAGCACAGCAAACCAGAGCAGGAGCAGAACAAGATGGCGGCTCATACACAAAGGAAGGGTCAGATGCACAGAAGACCACCAATCAGAAGAAAGACACATCCTGAGTGCTTACGCACCTTTGAAACTGGATTTGAGGCTGGGTCAGGGGAAGAATAGCGTTTCAGACAACATGAACTGACAATATCCTGTTGTGACACTGATACAAGTTTGGAGCTCTGGCTGCTATATTCAATCTACTGTTGAATAAACATGTTTAATGAGACCAAAATACCTTGTCCTGTCATTTCATTCAACGAACGCGGAGGAGCTATCTCACACAGTCTGATTGTGGGTGGAATGAGATTTTGCTAAAACAGACAACTTACAAAACTATGAAGTTTTTGTCCACATTTGAACGACATACTAACCTATGACGTTTTTGTCGACTTTTTGGACGACATACTAAACTATGACGTTTTGTCGACTTTTTGACGACATACTAAACTATGACGTTTTGTCCACATTTTGGACGACATACTAAACTATGACGTTTTATCATATTTGGACGACATACGAAACTATGACGCTTTTGTCCACATCTTGTACGACATACTAAACTATGACGTTTTTATCACATTTTGGACGACATACGAAACTGTGACGTTTTTGTCGACATTTTGGACGACATACGAAACTGTGACGTTTTTGTCGACATTTTGACGACATACTAAACTATGACGTTTTTATCACATTTTGGACGACATACGAAACTATGACGTTTTTGTCACATTTTGGACGACATACGAAAACTATGACGTTTTTGTCGACATTTGGACGACATACGAAACTATGACGTTTTTGTCGACATTTGGACGACATACTAAACTACGACGTTTTTGCCACATTTTGGACGACATAGTAAACTATGATGTTTTTGTCCACATTTTGGACGACAGTAAACAATGACGTTTTCGTCGACTTTTTGGACGACATACGAAACTATGACGTTTTTATCACATTTTGGACGAACATACTAAACATGACGTTTTGTCCACGTTTTGGACGACATTACTAAACTATGATGTGTTTTCCATATTTGGACGACATACTAAACTATGACGTTTTTGTCCACATTTTGACGACATACTAAACTATGACGTTTTTTGTCGACTTTTTGGACGACATACTAAACTATGACGTTTTGTCACCTTTTGGACGACATCCTTAAACTATGACCTGTTTGTCGACTTCTTGGACGACATCCTAAACTATGACCTGTTTGTCGACTTCTTGGACGACATACTAACCTATGACGTTTTTGTCCACATTTTGGACGACATACTAAAACTATGACGTTTTTATCACATTTTGGACGACAAACGAAACTATGACGTTTTTGTCGACATTTGGACGACATACTAAACTATGACGTTTTTGTCACATTTTGGACGACATACTAAACTATGACGGTTTTGTCACATTTTGGACACATACTGAACTTTGAAATTTTTATCACATTTTGGACGACATACTAAACTATGAGTTTTTTGTCGACTTTTGGATGACATACTGAACTATGACGTTTTTGTCACCTTTTGGACGACATCCAAAACTATGACCTGTTGTCGACTTCTTGGACGACATACTAAACTATGACGTTTTTGTCGACATTTTGGACGACATACTAAACTATGACGTTGTTGTCCACATTTTGGACGACATACTAAACTATGACGTTTTTGTCACATTTTGGACGACATACTAAACTATGACGTTTTTGTCCAACGTTTTGGATGACATACTAAACTATGACATTTTTTTCCATATTTTGGACGACATACTAAACTATGACGTTGTTGTCCACGTTTTGGACGACATACTAAACTATGACGTTTTTTTCCATATTTTGGACGACATACTAAACTATGACGTTGTTGTCCACATTTGGACGACATACTAAACTATGACGTTTTTGTCCACATTTGGACGACATACTAAACTATGACGTTTTCTCCACGTTTTGGACGACATACTAAACTATGACATTTTTTTCCATATTTGGACGACATACTAAACTATGACGTTGTTGTCCACATTTTGGACGACATACTAAACTATGACGTTTTTGTAACCTTTTGGACGACATATGAAACTATGACGTTTTTGTCGACTTTTTGGACGACATACTCACCTATGACGTTTTGTAACCTTTGGACGACATATGAAACTATGACGTTTTTGTCAACAATTTGGACGCCATACTAAACTATGACGTTTTTGTCCACATTTTGGAGGACATACTAAACTATGACGTTTTCGTGGACTTTTTGGACGACATACGAAACTATGATGTTTTTGTCACATTTTGGACGAGATAGTAAACTATGACGTTTTTGTCAACTTTTAGGACGACATACTAAACTATGACGTTTTTGTCCACGTTTTGGACGACATACTAAACTATGACATTTTTTTCCATATTTTGGACGACATACTAAACAATGACGTTGTTGTCCACATTTTGGACGACATACTAAACTATGACGTTTTTGTCGACTTTTTGGACGACATACGAAACTATGATGTTTTTGTCACATTTTGGACGAGATAGTAAACTATGACGTTTTTTGTCGACTTTTAGGACGACATACTAAACTATGACGTTGTTGTCCACATTTTGGACGACATACTAAACTATGACATTTTTGTCGACATTTTGGACGACATACTAAACTATGACGTTTTTGTCCACGTTTTGGACGACATACTAAACTATGACATTTTTTTCCATATTTTGGACGACATACTAAACTATGACGTTGTTGTCCACATTTTGGACGACATACTAAACTATGACGTTTTTGTCGAGTTTTGGACGGCATACTATACGACGATGTTTTTGGTCATATTTTGGACGTCTGGGATTTGTATGATATTTCTACAAAATGAGTTTGATACCAAACTGTTTTTATACTAATTGTTTTCATACTAACTGCTTGCTTTTATAGATTCCTATTCCAAATGTTTTACACTGTGTGCTGTTTCAGAGAAGAAAAGTACGAGGACTGTTTCAAGGTTATGCTGGAAAACTCTGTTCCACAGGTAAGAACAACTGCTTCGGTCTTGGTACCCAGAGCACAGCAAACCAGAGCAGGAGCAGAACAAGATGGCGGCTCATACACAAAGGAAGGGGTCAGATGCACAGAAGACCACCAATCAGAAGAAAGACACATCCTGAGTGCTTACGCACCTTTGAAACTGGATTTGAGGCTGGGTCAGGGGAAGAATAGCGTTTCAGACAACATGAACTGACAATATCCTGTTGTTGACACTGATACAAGTTTGGAGCTCTGGCTGCTATATTCAATCTACTGTTGAATAAACATGTTTAATGAGACCAAAATACCATGTCCTGTCATTTCATTCAACGAACGCGGAGGAGCTATCTCACACAGTCTGATTGTGGGTGGAATGAGATTTTGCTAAAACAGACAACTTACAAAACTATGAAGTTTTTGTCCACATTTGAACGACATACTAACCTATGACGTTTTTGTCGACTTTTTGGACGACATACTAAACTATGACGTTTTTGTCGACTTTTTGGACGACATACTAAACTATGACGTTTTTGTCCACATTTTGGACGACATACTAAACTATGACGTTTTTATCATATTTTGGACGACATACGAAACTATGACGCTTTTGTCCACATCTTGTACGACATACTAAACTATGACGTTTTTATCACATTTTGGACGACATACGAAACTGTGACGTTTTTGTCGACATTTTGGACGACATACGAAACTGTGACGTTTTTGTCGACATTTTGGACGACATACTAAACTATGACGTTTTTATCACATTTTGGACGACATACTAAACTATGACGTTTTTGTCACATTTTGGACGACATACGAAACTATGACGTTTTTGTCGACATTTTGGACGACATACGAAACTATGACGTTTTTGTCGACATTTTGGACGACATACTAAACTACGACGTTTTTGCCACATTTTGGACGACATAGTAAACTATGATGTTTTTGTCCACATTTTGGACGACAGTAAACAATGACGTTTTCGTCGACTTTTTGGACGACATACGAAACTATGACGTTTTTATCACATTTTGGACGACATACTAAACTATGACGTTTTTGTCCACGTTTTGGACGACATACTAAAACTATGATGTTTTTTTCCACATTTTGGACGACATACTAAACTATGACGTTTTTGTCCACATTTTGGACGACATACTAAACTATGACGTTTTTGTCGACATTTTGGACGACATACTAAACTATGACGTTTTTGTCACATTTTGGACGACATACGAAACTATGATGTTTTTGTCGACTTCTTGGACGACATCCTAAACTATGACCTGTTTGTCGACTTCTTGGACGACATACTAACCTATGACGTTTTTGTCCACATTTTGGACGACATACTAAACTATGACGTTTTTATCACATTTTGGACGACAAACGAAACTATGACGTTTTTGTCGACATTTTGGACGACATACTAAACTATGACGTTTTTGTCGACATTTTGGACGACATACTAAACTATGACGGTTTTGTCACATTTTGGACGACATACTGAACTTTGAAATTTTTATCACATTTTGGACGACATACTAAACTATGAGTTTTTGTCGACTTTTTGGATGACATACTGAACTATGACGTTTTTGTCACCTTTTGGACGACATCCAAAACTATGACCTGTTTGTCGACTTCTTGGACGACATACTAACCTATGACGTTTTTGTCCACATTTGGACGACATACTAAACTATGACGTTGTTGTCCACATTTTGGACGACATACTAAACTATGACGTTTTTGTCACATTTTGGACGACATACTAAACTATGACGTTTTTGTCCACGTTTTGGATGACATACTAAACTATGACATTTTTTTCCATATTTTGGACGACATACTAAACTATGACGTTGTTGTCCACATTTTGGACGACATACTAAACTATGACGTTGCTGTCCACATTTTGGACGACATACTAAACTATGACGTTTTTGTCCACGTTTTGGATGACATACTAAACAATGACATTTTTTTCCATATTTTGGACGACATACTAAACTATGACGTTGTTGTCCACATTTTGGACAACATACTTAACTATGACGTTTTGTCCACATTTTGGACGACATACTAAAGTATGATGTTTTTGTCACATTTTGGACGACATACGAAACTATGACGTTTTTGTCGACATTTTGGACGACATACTAAACAATGACGTTTTTATCACATTTTGGACAACATACTAAACTATGACGTTTTTGTCACATTTTGGACGACATATGAAACTGTGACGCTTTTGTCCACATTTTGGACGACATACTAAACTATGACGTTTTTGTCGAGTTTTTGGACGGCATACTATACGACGATGTTTTTGGTCATATTTTGGACGTCTGGGATTTGTATGATATTTCTACAAAATGAGTTTTGATACCAACTGTTTTTATACTAATTGTTTTCATACTAACTGCTTGCTTTTATAGATTCCTATTCCAAATGTTTTACACTGTGTGCTGTTTCAGAGAAGAAAAGTACGAGGACTGTTTCAAGGTTATGCTGGAAAACTCTGTTCCACAGGTAAGAACAACTGCTTCGGTCTTGGTACCCAGAGCACAGCAAACCAGAGCAGGAGCAGAACAAGATGGCGGCTCATACACAAAGGAAGGGGTCAGATGCACAGAAGACCACCAATCAGAAGAAAGACACTTCCTGAGTGCTTACGCACCTTTGAAACTGGATTTGAGGCTGGGTCAGGGGAAGAATAGCGTTTCAGACAACATGAACTGACAATATCCTGTTGTTGACACTGATACAAGTTTGGAGCTCTGGCTGCTATATTCAATCTACTGTTGAATAAACATGTTTAATGAGACCTAAATACCTTGTCCTGCCATTCATTCAACGAACGCGGAGGAGCTATCTCACACAGTCTGATTGTGGGTGGAATGAGATTTTGCTAAAAAAGACGACTTACAAAACTATGACGTTTTTATCACATTTTGGACGACATACTAAACTATGACGTTTTTGTCACATTTTGGACGACATACGAAACTATGACGTTTTTGTCGACTTTTTGGACGACATACTAAACTATGACGTTTTTGTCCACATTTTGGACGACATACTAAACTATGACGTTTTTATCATATTTTGGACGACATACGAAACTATGACGCTTTTGTCCACATCTTGTACGACATACTAAACTATGACGTTTTTATCACATTTTGGACGACATACGAAACTGTGACGTTTTTGTCGACATTTTGGACGACATACGAAACTGTGACGTTTTTGTCGACATTTTGGACGACATACTAAACTATGACGTTTTTATCACATTTTGGACGACATACGAAACTATGACGTTTTTGTCACATTTTGGACGACATACGAAACTATGACGTTTTTGTCGACATTTTGGACGACATACGAAACTATGACGTTTTTGTCGACATTTTGGACGACATACTAAACTACGACGTTTTTGCCACATTTTGGACGACATAGTAAACTATGATGTTTTTGTCCACATTTTGGACGACAGTAAACAATGACGTTTTCGTCGACTTTTTGGACGACATACGAAACTATGACGTTTTTATCACATTTTGGACGACATACTAAACTATGACGTTTTTGTCCACGTTTTGGACGACATACTAAACTATGATGTTTTTTTCCATATTTTGGACGACATACTAAACTATGACGTTTTTGTCCACATTTTGGACGACATACTAAACTATGACGTTTTTGTCGACTTTTTGGACGACATACTAAACTATGACGTTTTTGTCACCTTTTGGACGACATCCTAAACTATGACCTGTTTGTCGACTTCTTGGACGACATCCTAAACTATGACCTGTTTGTCGACTTCTTGGACGACATACTAACCTATGACGTTTTTGTCCACATTTTGGACGACATACTAAACTATGACGTTTTTATCACATTTTGGACGACAAACGAAACTATGACGTTTTTGTCGACATTTTGGACGACATACTAAACTATGACGTTTTTGTCGACATTTTGGACGACATACTAAACTATGACGGTTTTGTCACATTTTGGACGACATACTGAACTTTGAAATTTTTATCACATTTTGGACGACATACTAAACTATGAGTTTTTTGTCGACTTTTTGGATGACATACTGAACTATGACGTTTTTGTCACCTTTTGGACGACATCCAAAACTATGACCTGTTTGTCGACTTCTTGGACGACATACTAAACTATGACGTTTTTGTCCACATTTTGGACGACATACTAAACTATGACGTTGTTGTCCACATTTTGGACGACATACTAAACTATGACGTTTTTGTCACATTTTGGACGACATACTAAACTATGACGTTTTTGTCCACGTTTTGGATGACATACTAAACTATGACATTTTTTCCATATTTTGGACGACATACTAAACTATGACGTTGTTGTCCACGTTTTGGACGACATACTAAACTATGACGTTTTTTTTCCATATTTTGGACGACATACTAAACTATGACGTTGTTGTCCACATTTTGGACGACATACTAAACTATGACGTTTTTGTCCACATTTTGGACGACATACTAAACTATGACGTTTTCGTCCACGTTTTGGACGACATACTAAACTATGACATTTTTTTCCATATTTTGGACGACATACTAAACTATGACGTTGTTGTCCACATTTTGGACGACATACTAAACTATGACGTTTTTGTAACCTTTTGGACGACATATGAAACTATGACGTTTTTGTCGACTTTTTGGACGACATACTCACCTATGACGTTTTTGTAACCTTTTGGACGACATATGAAACTATGACGTTTTTGTCAACAATTTGGACGCCATACTAAACTATGACGTTTTTGTCCACATTTTGGAGGACATACTAAACTATGACGTTTTCGTGGACTTTTTGGACGACATACGAAACTATGATGTTTTTGTCACATTTTGGACGAGATAGTAAACTATGACGTTTTTGTCAACTTTTAGGACGACATACTAAACTATGACGTTTTTGTCCACGTTTTGGACGACATACTAAACTATGACATTTTTTTCCATATTTTGGACGACATACTAAACAATGACGTTGTTGTCCACATTTTGGACGACATACTAAACTATGACGTTTTTGTCGACTTTTTGGACGACATACGAAACTATGATGTTTTTGTCACATTTTGGACGAGATAGTAAACTATGACGTTTTTGTCGACTTTTAGGACGACATACTAAACTATGACGTTGTTGTCCACATTTTGGACGACATACTAAACTATGACATTTTTGTCGACATTTTGGACGACATACTAAACTATGACGTTTTTGTCCACGTTTTGGACGACATACTAAACTATGACATTTTTTCCATATTTTGGACGACATACTAAACTATGACGTTGTTGTCCACATTTTGGACGACATACTAAACTATGACGTTTTTGTCGAGTTTTTGGACGGCATACTATACGACGATGTTTTTGGTCATATTTTGGACGTCTGGGATTTGTATGATATTTCTACAAAATGAGTTTTGATACCAACTGTTTTTATACTAATTGTTTCATACTAACTGCTTGCTTTTATAGATTCCTATTCCAAATGTTTTACACTGTGTGCTGTTTCAGAGAAGAAAAGTACGAGGACTGTTTCAAGGTTATGCTGGAAAACTCTGTTCCACAGGTAAGAACAACTGCTTCGGTCTTGGTACCCAGAGCACAGCAAACCAGAGCAGGAGCAGAACAAGATGGCGGCTCATACACAAAGGAAGGGGTCAGATGCACAGAAGACCACCAATCAGAAGAAAGACACATCCTGAGTGCTTACGCACCTTTGAAACTGGATTTGAGGCTGGGTCAGGGGAAGAATAGCGTTTCAGACAACATGAACTGACAATATCCTGTTGTTGACACTGATACAAGTTTGGAGCTCTGGCTGCTATATTCAATCTACTGTTGAATAAACATGTTTAATGAGACCAAAATACCATGTCCTGTCATTTCATTCAACGAACGCGGAGGAGCTATCTCACACAGTCTGATTGTGGGTGGAATGAGATTTTGCTAAAACAGACAACTTACAAAACTATGAAGTTTTTGTCCACATTTTGAACGACATACTAACCTATGACGTTTTTGTCGACTTTTTGGACGACATACTAAACTATGACGTTTTTGTCGACTTTTTGGACGACATACTAAACTATGACGTTTTTGTCCACATTTTGGACGACATACTAAACTATGACGTTTTTATCATATTTTGGACGACATACGAAACTATGACGCTTTTGTCCACATCTTGTACGACATACTAAACTATGACGTTTTTATCACATTTTGGACGACATACGAAACTGTGACGTTTTTGTCGACATTTTGGACGACATACGAAACTGTGACGTTTTTGTCGACATTTTGGACGACATACTAAACTATGACGTTTTTATCACATTTTGGACGACATACTAAACTATGACGTTTTTGTCACATTTTGGACGACATACGAAACTATGACGTTTTTGTCGACATTTTGGACGACATACGAAACTATGACGTTTTTGTCGACATTTTGGACGACATACTAAACTACGACGTTTTTGCCACATTTTGGACGACATAGTAAACTATGATGTTTTTGTCCACATTTTGGACGACAGTAAACAATGACGTTTTCGTCGACTTTTTGGACGACATACGAAACTATGACGTTTTTATCACATTTTGGACGACATACTAAACTATGACGTTTTTGTCCACGTTTTGGACGACATACTAAACTATGATGTTTTTTTCCACATTTTGGACGACATACTAAACTATGACGTTTTTGTCCACATTTTGGACGACATACTAAACTATGACGTTTTTGTCGACATTTTGGACGACATACTAAACTATGACGTTTTTGTCACATTTTGGACGACATACGAAACTATGATGTTTTTGTCGACTTCTTGGACGACATCCTAAACTATGACCTGTTTGTCGACTTCTTGGACGACATACTAACCTATGACGTTTTTGTCCACATTTTGGACGACATACTAAACTATGACGTTTTTATCACATTTTGGACGACAAACGAAACTATGACGTTTTTGTCGACATTTTGGACGACATACTAAACTATGACGTTTTTGTCGACATTTTGGACGACATACTAAACTATGACGGTTTTGTCACATTTTGGACGACATACTGAACTTTGAAATTTTTATCACATTTTGGACGACATACTAAACTATGAGTTTTTTGTCGACTTTTTGGATGACATACTGAACTATGACGTTTTTGTCACCTTTTGGACGACATCCAAAACTATGACCTGTTTGTCGACTTCTTGGACGACATACTAACCTATGACGTTTTTGTCCACATTTTGGACGACATACTAAACTATGACGTTGTTGTCCACATTTTGGACGACATACTAAACTATGACGTTTTTGTCACATTTTGGACGACATACTAAACTATGACGTTTTTGTCCACGTTTTGGATGACATACTAAACTATGACATTTTTTTCCATATTTTGGACGACATACTAAACTATGACGTTGTTGTCCACATTTTGGACGACATACTAAACTATGACGTTGCTGTCCACATTTTGGACGACATACTAAACTATGACGTTTTTGTCCACGTTTTGGATGACATACTAAACAATGACATTTTTTTCCATATTTTGGACGACATACTAAACTATGACGTTGTTGTCCACATTTTGGACAACATACTTAACTATGACGTTTTTGTCCACATTTTGGACGACATACTAAAGTATGATGTTTTTGTCACATTTTGGACGACATACGAAACTATGACGTTTTTGTCGACATTTTGGACGACATACTAAACAATGACGTTTTTATCACATTTTGGACAACATACTAAACTATGACGTTTTTGTCACATTTTGGACGACATATGAAACTGTGACGCTTTTGTCCACATTTTGGACGACATACTAAACTATGACGTTTTTGTCGAGTTTTTGGACGGCATACTATACGACGATGTTTTTGGTCATATTTTGGACGTCTGGGATTTGTATGATATTTCTACAAAATGAGTTTTGATACCAACTGTTTTTATACTAATTGTTTTCATACTAACTGCTTGCTTTTATAGATTCCTATTCCAAATGTTTTACACTGTGTGCTGTTTCAGAGAAGAAAAGTACGAGGACTGTTTCAAGGTTATGCTGGAAAACTCTGTTCCACAGGTAAGAACAACTGCTTCGGTCTTGGTACCCAGAGCACAGCAAACCAGAGCAGGAGCAGAACAAGATGGCGGCTCATACACAAAGGAAGGGGTCAGATGCACAGAAGACCACCAATCAGAAGAAAGACACTTCCTGAGTGCTTACGCACCTTTGAAACTGGATTTGAGGCTGGGTCAGGGGAAGAATAGCGTTTCAGACAACATGAACTGACAATATCCTGTTGTTGACACTGATACAAGTTTGGAGCTCTGGCTGCTATATTCAATCTACTGTTGAATAAACATGTTTAATGAGACCTAAATACCTTGTCCTGCCATTCATTCAACGAACGCGGAGGAGCTATCTCACACAGTCTGATTGTGGGTGGAATGAGATTTTGCTAAAAAAGACGACTTACAAAACTATGACGTTTTTATCACATTTTGGACGACATACTAAACTATGACGTTTTTGTCACATTTTGGACGACATACGAAACTATGATGTTTTTGTCGACATTTTGGACGACATACTAAACTATGACGCTTTTGTCCACATTTTGGACGACATACTAAACTATGACGTTTTTGTCGACTTTTTGGACGACATACTAAACTATGACGTTTTCGTCGACTTTTTGGACGACATACGAAACTATGACGTTTTTATCACATTTTGGACGACATACTAAACTATGACGTTTTTGTCCACGTTTTGGACGACATACTAAACTATGATGTTTTTTTCCACATTTTGGACGACATACTAAACTATGACGTTTTTGTCCACATTTTGGACGACATACTAAACTATGACGTTTTTGTCGACATTTTGGACGACATACTAAACTATGACGTTTTTGTCACATTTTGGACGACATACGAAACTATGATGTTTTTGTCGACTTCTTGGACGACATCCTAAACTATGACCTGTTTGTCGACTTCTTGGACGACATACTAACCTATGACGTTTTTGTCCACATTTTGGACGACATACTAAACTATGACGTTTTTATCACATTTTGGACGACAAACGAAACTATGACGTTTTTGTCGACATTTTGGACGACATACTAAACTATGACGTTTTTGTCGACATTTTGGACGACATACTAAACTATGACGGTTTTGTCACATTTTGGACGACATACTGAACTTTGAAATTTTTATCACATTTTGGACGACATACTAAACTATGAGTTTTTTGTCGACTTTTTGGATGACATACTGAACTATGACGTTTTTGTCACCTTTTGGACGACATCCAAAACTATGACCTGTTTGTCGACTTCTTGGACGACATACTAACCTATGACGTTTTTGTCCACATTTTGGACGACATACTAAACTATGACGTTGTTGTCCACATTTTGGACGACATACTAAACTATGACGTTTTTGTCACATTTTGGACGACATACTAAACTATGACGTTTTTGTCCACGTTTTGGATGACATACTAAACTATGACATTTTTTTCCATATTTTGGACGACATACTAAACTATGACGTTGTTGTCCACATTTTGGACGACATACTAAACTATGACGTTGCTGTCCACATTTTGGACGACATACTAAACTATGACGTTTTTGTCCACGTTTTGGATGACATACTAAACAATGACATTTTTTTCCATATTTTGGACGACATACTAAACTATGACGTTGTTGTCCACATTTTGGACAACATACTTAACTATGACGTTTTTGTCCACATTTTGGACGACATACTAAAGTATGATGTTTTTGTCACATTTTGGACGACATACGAAACTATGACGTTTTTGTCGACATTTTGGACGACATACTAAACAATGACGTTTTTATCACATTTTGGACAACATACTAAACTATGACGTTTTTGTCACATTTTGGACGACATATGAAACTGTGACGCTTTTGTCCACATTTTGGACGACATACTAAACTATGACGTTTTTGTCGAGTTTTTGGACGGCATACTATACGACGATGTTTTTGGTCATATTTTGGACGTCTGGGATTTGTATGATATTTCTACAAAATGAGTTTTGATACCAACTGTTTTTATACTAATTGTTTTCATACTAACTGCTTGCTTTTATAGATTCCTATTCCAAATGTTTTACACTGTGTGCTGTTTCAGAGAAGAAAAGTACGAGGACTGTTTCAAGGTTATGCTGGAAAACTCTGTTCCACAGGTAAGAACAACTGCTTCGGTCTTGGTACCCAGAGCACAGCAAACCAGAGCAGGAGCAGAACAAGATGGCGGCTCATACACAAAGGAAGGGGTCAGATGCACAGAAGACCACCAATCAGAAGAAAGACACTTCCTGAGTGCTTACGCACCTTTGAAACTGGATTTGAGGCTGGGTCAGGGGAAGAATAGCGTTTCAGACAACATGAACTGACAATATCCTGTTGTTGACACTGATACAAGTTTGGAGCTCTGGCTGCTATATTCAATCTACTGTTGAATAAACATGTTTAATGAGACCTAAATACCTTGTCCTGCCATTCATTCAACGAACGCGGAGGAGCTATCTCACACAGTCTGATTGTGGGTGGAATGAGATTTTGCTAAAAAAGACGACTTACAAAACTATGACGTTTTTATCACATTTTGGACGACATACTAAACTATGACGTTTTTGTCACATTTTGGACGACATACGAAACTATGATGTTTTTGTCGACATTTTGGACGACATACTAAACTATGACGCTTTTGTCCACATTTTGGACGACATACTAAACTATGACGTTTTTGTCGACTTTTTGGACGACATACTAAACTATGACGTTTTTGTCCACATTTTGGACGACATACTAAACTACGACGTTTTTGTCACATTTTGGACGACATAGTAAACTATGATGTTTTTGTCCACATTTTGGACGACATACTAAACTATGACGTTTTTGTCCACGTTTTGGACGACATACTAAACTATGATGTTTTTTTTCCATATTTTGGACGACATACTAAACTATGACGTTTTTATCACATTTTTGACGACATACGAAACTATGACGTTTTTGTCGACATTTTGGACGACATACTAAACTATGACATTTTTGTCGACATTTTGGACGACATACTAAACTATGACGGTTTTGTCACATTTTGGACGACATACTGAACTTTGAAATTTTTATCACATTTTGGACGACATACTAAACTATGAGGTTTTTGTCGACTTTTTGGACGACATACTGAACTTTGAAATTTTCATCACATTTTGGACGACATACTAAACTATGACGTTTTTGTCGACTTTTTGGACGACATATTAAACTATGACGTTTTTATCACATTTTGGACGACATACTAAACTATGACGTTTTTGTCCACATTTTGGACGACATACTAAACTGTGACGTTTTTGTCGACATTTTGGATGACATACTAAACTATGACGTTTTTGTCGACATTTTGGACGACATACTAAACTATGACGTTTTTGTCGTCATTTTGGACGACATACTAAACTGACGTTTTTGTGGACATTTTGGACGACATACTAAACAATGACGTTTTTGTCGTCATTTTGGACGACATACTAAACTGACGTTTTTGTGGACATTTTGGACGACATACTAAACAATGACGTTTTTGTCCACATTTTGGACGACATACTAAACTATGACGTTTTTGTCGTCATTTTGGACGACATACTAAACTATGACGTTTTTGTCGACATTTTGGACGACATACTAAACAATGACGTTTTTGTCCACATTTTGGACGACATACTAAACTGTGACGTTTTTGTCGACATTTTGGATGACATACTAAACTATGACGTTTTTGTCGACATTTTGGACGACATACTAAACTATGACGTTTTTGTCGTCATTTTGGACGACATACTAAACTGACGTTTTTGTGGACATTTTGGACGACATACTAAACTATGACGTTTTTGTCGACATTTTGGACGACATACTAAACAATGACGTTTTTGTCCACATTTTGGACGACATACTAAACTGTGACGTTTTTGTCGTCATTTTGGACGACATACTAAACTATGACGTTTTTATCACATTTTGGACGACATACTAAACTATGACGTTTTTGTCGACTTTTTGGACGACATACTAAACTATGACGTTTTTATCACATTTTGGACGACATACTAAACTATGACGTTTTTGTCCACATTTTGGACGACATACTAAACTGTGACGTTTTTGTCGACATTTTGGATGACATACTAAACTATGACGTTTTTGTCGACATTTTGGACGACATACTAAACTATGACGTTTTTGTCGTCATTTTGGACGACATACTAAACTGACGTTTTTGTCGACATTTTGGACGACATACTAAACAATGACGTTTTTGTCCACATTTTGGACGACATACTAAACTATGACGTCTTTGTCGTCATTTTGGACGACATACTAAACTATGACGTTTTTGTCCACATTTTGGACGACATACTGAACTTTGAAATTTTTATCACATTTTGGACGACATACTAAACTGACGTTTTTGTCGACATTTTGGACGACATACTAAACAATGACGTTTTTGTCCACATTTTGGACGACATACTAAACTATGACGTTTTTGTCGACTTTTTGGATGACATACTAAACTATGATGTTTTTGTCACCTTTTGGATGACATCCTAAACTATGACCTGTTTGTCGACTTCTTGGACGACATACTAAACTATGATGTTTTTTTTCCATATTTTGGACGACATACTAAACTATGACGTTTTTGTCCACATTTTGGACGACATACTAAACTATGACGTTTTTGTCGACATTTTGGACGACATACTAAACTATGACGGTTTTGTCACATTTTGGACGACATACTGAACTTTGAAATTTTTATCACATTTTGGACGACATACTAAACTATGAGGTTTTTGTCGATTTTTTGGACGACATACTAAACTATGACGTTTTTATCACATTTTGGACGACATACTAAACTATGACGTTTTTGTCGACATTTTGGACGACATACTAAACTATGACGTTTTTGTCGACATTTTGGACGACATACTAAACTATGACGGTTTTGTCACATTTTGGACGACATACTGAACTTTGAAATTTTTATCACATTTTGGACGACATACTAAACTATGAGGTTTTTGTCGATTTTTTGGACGACATACTAAACTATGACGTTTTTATCACATTTTGGACGACATACTAAACAATGACGTTTTTGTCCACATTTTGGACGACATACTAAACTATGACGTTTTTGTCGACTTTTTGGATGACATACTAAACTGTGACGTTTTTGTCACCTTTTGGATGACATCCTAAACTATGACCTGTTTGTCGACTTCTTGGACGACATACTAAACTATGATGTTTTTTTCCATATTTTGGACGACATACTAAACTATGACGTTTTTGTCCACATTTTGGACGACATACTAAACTATGACGTTTTTATCACATTTTGGACGACATACTAAACTATGACGTTTTTGTCGACATTTTGGACGACATACTAAACTATGACGTTTTTGTCGTCATTTTGGACGACATACTAAACTGACGTTTTTGTCGACATTTTGGACGACATACTAAACTATGACGTTTTTGTCCACATTTTGGACGACATACTAAACTATGACGTTTTTGTCGTCATTTTGGACGACATACTAAACTATGACGTTTTTGTCACATTTTGGACGACATACTGAACTTTGAAATTTTTATCACATTTTGGACGACATACTAAACAATGACGTTTTTATCACATTTTGGACGACATACTAAACTATGACGTTTTTGTCCACATTTTGGACGACATACTAAACTATGATGTTTTTATCACATTTTGGACGACATACTAAACTATGACGTTTTTGTGATATTTTGAACAACATATACTAAACTATGATGTTTTTACCACACTTTGGATGACACACTAAAGGATGACATTTCTGTCATATTTCGGACAAAATACTAAAGTATGACGATTTTCATGTATATACTATGACGTTTGTCCAAAATGACACTTAAAGATGCAAAAATGCCATTAAATGACCAAATAACCAAAACCAGGATATTTTTCCAACAAAATCCTAACCCACTGAAGTCACATTTCTGTCCCAACATGACTGATAAAGAAGCTTAGTTAAACACAAATTTTTGACTCGCATACATGTCCAGATGTTAGAATATTCCAGAGTTACCTGCAGCCACGAAGAGGATTCCTGCCCCCAGGATGATGTTCCTTTTGCTTTTGTAGAAACGACTAGCAGCGATGCAAATGCCTCCCATCAGCAGCAGGATGGCACTGAGGATTGGGAAGATGTTGGAAGCTCTGACTACCCCTAAACACAGCAGAGGACAAGAACAAAGTGTTAGAGGAAGCATGACCAGAATAACAGCATAATCTGAATCAAAAGTGATGCAAAAGTTTCAGTTACTACGAATATTATTTCTGGTATTGCAATATGTGCAATATTATTTCTTCTTTCATTTAGCATCAGTTAACAATAAAAAATTGAAAGAGCAAAATCAACCAATGAAAATGACTCCATTCTTCAACTAGATCTCCTCAGAATCAACTGATAACTTTATTTAATGATCAAAGTTTTACCTTCATATTGTGCGTATGTCAGAGTTCCAGGCAAATATATCACTTTTTAATGGACTTTTCCCATCCTTTCTGAGCCCGAGAACTTCATCAGTCCAGCAGATACACACAATATTTAAGAGGAAAAACACTGAGTTCTGATAAAAACATCAACTAAAATAACTAAAAAAGTTGGAAAATTACCACAAAAAGAGACAAAATAACCACAAAATGTACCACAAAAGGCTCCACATTTCAATTGAAAGCTGTAAAATAACCACAAAAAAGTCAAAACTACCACAAAAGACACAAAAACACCACAAAATTAGGTGCATATATCACAGAAAGACACAAAATCTCAATGCAAAGAAGTAAAAGTACCACAAAGAACCATCTTGTTCTTCATTTCCAGTAACTTTATTCATGATCAGAGTTCTACCTTCATACTGGGAATATTTCCAGTTCCAGGTCCTTGAAGTCCAGAGAGGTGGGTCCAGATTTATTGCTTTTTAACTGACTTTTTCCATCCATTCTGAGTTTCAGAACTTTATCAGTCCAGCAGATAGAACCATGACTTTTAGGAGGAGAAACATGTCTGAGTTCGAGTGAAAACTGCAACTAAAATAACTAAAAAAGCTGGAAAATTACCCCAAAAATACACAAAATCATTACAAAAGGATCAAAATTTCCACAAAGAGACACAAAATCACCAGAAAAATACCCAAATTCACCACAAAAAGAGGTAAATATACCACAAAAAGACACAAAATTAGAATAAAAGGTGCAAAATCAGCACAAAGGGTCCAAAATTGCCACTGAAGCAAAATCACCACAAAAGGTCAAAAACTACCACAAAGAGTTGCAAAATCAATACAAAAAGGCTCAAAAATAGATGACTATACCACAAAAAGAAACAAAATCTCCACTGAAAGATGCAAAAAAATGGAGTGGAGTCTTTGTGGTAATCTGGAGCCTCCTCTATGGACTTCAAGGACCTGGAACTCTGGAAATATTCACAGTTTGAAGGTAGAACTCTGGATGGTTTCACTAAAGTATTGTACATTAAAAAAAACTGCTGATTTTGAGGAGATCAGGTGGGAACTATTCTACAGACCTGGTTGACTTTAGAAGGAATGATCCAGGAGGAAAATGTCGCCAATCTGGTGCACAACAAACACACGTTTCTGAACTTACTGCAGGTTTAAAAGATGTAAAAGAAAAGAATAAAGTCGTCACAGACAGAAAAAAAGAACGGTTCCATGAATAAACATCGGATATCAGCTGGGGAAATTAATTACTCAGTTCTGTGCAAACAAACGAATCAAACCTTCCCATGTGGCCTTCACCGCTTTAAGGACGTCTGCCTAACGTGCACACACACGTGCACATGCGCACACACACATTAACACCGGTCCCTCAAGAAAACACAAGACAAGACATAAAACAACAAAAACGAGACACAAAATGACAAAACTAGACACAAAACAAAAGAGACTAGACATAAAATGATCGAAACAAGACACAAAATGACAACAACTGGACATAAAACAAAAAAACAAGAAATAAAACAACAAAAATCCAACATAAAGCGACAAAAACAAGACACAAAATGACAAAAACAAGTCAAAGTGATAAAAAGAAGACACAAAATGACAAAAACGAGACAGAATGACAAAAAAGACAGAAAACACGAAGTGCCAAAAACGAGACACGAAACGACAAAAACAAGACAAAAGACAAAAACTAGACAGAAAACAACAAAAAGGAGAAAATGACAAAAACGAGACACAAAATGACAAAACTAGACACAAAACAAAAGAGACTAGACAAAATGATCGAAACAAGACACAAAATGACAACAACTGGACATAAAACAAAAACAAGAAATAAAACAACAAAAATCCAACACAAAGCGACAAAAACAAGACACAAAATGACAAAAATGAGACAAAATAAAAAACAAGACATAAAACGACAAAAACAAGTCAAAGTGATAAAAAGAAGACACAAAATGACAAAACGAAACAAGACGACAAAGAAGACAAAGTGACTAAAGCAAGACACAAAATGACAAACGAGCCGTAAAATGATAAAAACGAGACACAAAGTGACAAAAAAGACAAAATGATCGAAACAAGACAGTAAGTGACAAAACGAGACAAAACAACAAAGACAAGACAAAGTTACAAAAGCAAGACACAAAACGACACAAAACGACAAAAAACAACACGAAACAACAAAAATGAGGCGCAAAAGGTCGAAAACAAGACAAAACGAAAAAATAAAATGTAAAACGACAAAAACGAGACACATAACAGAAATAACTAGTGGGTAAATTAATTACTCAGTTCTCAGCACACAATCGAATCAAACCTTCCCATGTGGCCTTCAGTGCTTTCAGGATGTCTGCCAAACGTGCACACGCGCACGTGCACGCACACACACATTAACGCTGGTCCCTCATCTAGGACAACGAGGCCATGGGAGAGGAAATGCCACCTAAATGCCAACAAACAGCCTCTGCAGCGTGGTAAACAGAGCCGTTGTTCATGTGTGCACGGACACACATGTAGTATGACGGAGCGCCGCGGGGCACGGACCAACTAGGCCACGACTGCCTGCACGCCGTCACGTGTTTGTTTCCTCATGAGATTATCTTCCGAGGAGCGAGCTCCTTCCATTCCCCCTCCTCGTCCGGCGGTGCAGATGTGGACTTACGTAGGACGTACTCGGCCCCGTCGTGGTCAAAGTCTGCGTCCTCCGGGAAGTGGTTGATCTGAGAACACACTCCTCGCTTCACTCCTGAGAGAGAAGAAGAGAAAGAAAAGGTGAGCGAAGCCAGCAGGAAGATCAGGAGCTCACGTCTGCAGGATAAACAGAAGCTGCTCTCCGGAGGAATGAATCGGATCTGAGCACGAGAGCTGAATGATGAATGAAATGCATTGATATGGAACATTTAAAACAGCAGAAAAACTTTAAAATCAGTCTGGAAAACATACACTCAACAAAAATATAAATGCAACACTTTTGTTTTTGCTCCCATTTTTTATGAGATGAACTCAAAGATCTAAAACTTTTTCCACATACACAATATCACCATTTCTCTCAAATATTGTTCACAAATCTGTCTAAATCTGTGATAGTGAGCACTTCTCCTTTGCTGAGATAATCCATCCCACCTCACAGGTGTTCCATATCAACATGCTGATTAGACACCATGATTAGTGCACAGGTGTGCCTTAGACTGCCCACAATAAAAGGACACTCTGAAAGGTGCAGTTTTATCACAGCACAATGCCACAGATGTGGCAAGATTTGAGGGAGCGTGCAATGGAATGCTGACAGCAGGAATGTTAACCAGAGCTGTTGCTGGTGTACTGAATGTTCATTTCTCTACCATAAGTCGTCTCCAAAGACGTTTCAGAGAATTTGGCAGTACATCCAACCAGCCTCACAACCACAGACCACGTGTAACCACAGCAGCCCAGGACCTCCACATCCAGCATGTTCACCTCAAAGACGGTCTAAGACCAGCCACTGGGACAGCTGCTGAAACAATCGGTTTGCAGAACCAAAGAATTTCTGCACAAACTGTCAGAAACCGTCTCAGGGAAGCTCATCTGCTGCTCGTCGTCCTCATCGGGGTCTCCACCTGACTCCAGTTCATCATTGTAATCGACTTGAGTGGGCAAATGCTCACATTGAATGGTGTCTGGCATGTTGGAGAGCTGTTCTCTTCATGGATGAATCCCGGTTTACACTGTTTAGGGCAGATGGCAGACAGCGTGTGTGACGTCATGTGGGTGAGCGGTTTTCTGATGTCACTGTTGTGGATGGAGTGGTCCATGGTGGTGGTGGGGTTATGGTATGGGCAGGCGTCTGTTATGGACCAAGAACACAGGTGCATTTTATTGATGGCATTTTGAATGCACAGAGATACCGTGACCAGATCCTGAGGCCCGTTGTTGTGCCATACATCCAAGAACATCACCTCATGTTGCAGCAGGATAATGCACGGCCCCATGCTACAAGGATCTGTACACAATTGTTGGAAGCTGAAAACGTCCCAGTTCTTGCATGGCCAGCAGACTCACCGAACATGTCACCCATTGAGCATGTTTGGGATGCTCTGGATCGGCGTATACGGCAGTGTGTACCAGTTCCCGCCAATATCCAGCAACTTTGCACAGCCATTTAAGAAGAGTGGACCCCCCACAATAAAAGAAACTGCACCTTTCAGAGTGTCCTTTTATTGTGGGCAGTCTAAGGCACACCTGTGGGGCGGCATGGCTCAGTGGGTAGAGTGGCCGTCTTGCAACCGGAGGGTTTCTGGTTCGATCCTCGCCCCGTTGTGCTCATGTCAAGGTGTCTCTGAGCAAGACACCGAACCCCTAATTGCTCCTGGTGGGTCGTGGTTAGCACCTTGCATGGCAGCTTCCCCCATCAGTGTGTGAATTGGTGAATGTGACGTATCATGTAAAGTGCTTTGGGTACCTTGCAGGTATAGTAAAGCACTATATAAATACAGACCATTTAATCATGGTGTCTAATCAGCATCTTGATATGGCACACCTGTGAGGTGGGATGGATTATCTCAGCAAAGGAGAAGTGCTCACTATCACACATTTAGACAGATTTGTGATCAATATTTGAGAGAAATGCTGATATTGTGTATGTGGAAAAAGTTTTAGATCTTTGAGTTCATCTCATAAAAAATGGGAGCAAAAACAAAAGTGTTGCGTTTATATTTTTGAGTATAATAAATGTATAATACGGAGATATTCAGATAATTAGGAGAAACCAATGCAAACATGCATTATGAGACACAAAACGACAAAAACAAGACACAAAATGAAAAACTAGACAGAAAATAACATAAAATGTGTCACCCAAAAGCCACAGTAGCAGATTGGTTGATGATGTAAAAGACAAAATGACAAAAACGAGACACTGACAAAAATGAGACAAAAAATGACAAAAACGAGAAACCGACAAAAGCAAGACGCACAACAACAAATGAGACACAAATCGACAAAAACAAGACGTGAAAAAAACAAAAACGAGACAAAACGACAAACAGACAAATCAACAAAAACAAGAGAGAAAATGACAAAAACAAGAGACAAAACAACAAAAATGAGATGTTGTTCTGCAGTTAACATCTTCTCTGTAATTTTTACACTTTGAGGGCCAGATTGGACCCTCTGGAGGACCACTTTTGGCCAGCAGGCCACATGTTTAACACCCCTGTACTAGACAGTAGACATCGGTAGCATCCCTCATCCTGCCTGCTTTCAGCTCTGCAGTATTTCCTGACTTGGTCCTTCCTTCTCTTTTTAAATCCTGGTCACATCCTCAGTGATCACTGCAGTGACTCCAGTAAACTCCTGCAGTCATTCAGAGCTGCTGAGATCATCACTGTTCTACAGACACCAGGTCCTGCTGCTCACCTGAACACACCTCCATCACCTGCATCCTTCAGACCTTCACACTTTTCCTACCTCCTTCTGCTCCACCATCAGTCCCAACTTTAACACTCACTTATAAACTGCCAAAATTTCTGACACATTTTCTCATCATTTGAATGAGATCCTGACGAAGAATGATAAAAGTGAGATATAAAATGATAAAAACGAGAAAAAATGATAAAAATGAGACTGAATGATAAAAGTGAGACATGAAATGATCAAATGAGACAAAATGATAAAAATGAGACAGAATGATAAAAACAAGATATAAAATAAAAATGAGACATAGAATGATACAAATGAGACACAAATGATAAAACAACATGACAGAATGATAAAGATGAGACAAAATGATAAAAATGAGATGCAAAATGACAAAAAATGAGACAGAATGAAAAAAATGAAACATAAAATGATAAAAAGGTGACATAGAATGATAAAAAGAGACAAAATAACAAAAATGAGACATAGAATGATAAAAATAAGACAAAATGATGAAAATGACAAAATGATAAAAATGAGATACAAAATGATAAAAATGTGACAGAATGATAAAAATGAGATACAAAATGATAAAAATGTGACCGAATGATAAAAATTAGACAAAATGCTAAAAGTGAGATGTAAAATGATCCAAAAAACAAGACATAGAATGATAATAATGAGACATAAAACAACAAAAATGAGACAGAATGATAAAATGAGACATAAAATGATAAAAATGAGGCATAATGATAAAAATGAGACAGAATGATAAAACCATGACAAAATGATAAAAATGAGACATAAAATGATAAAAAAACATGACAGAATGATAAAAATGAGACATAAAATGATAAAAACATGACATAAAATGAGAAAAATGAGACTGAATGATAAAAATGAGACAAAATAATAACGTGTACTATATGTTTCATAAGATAAGTTATGTTAAGTTACATTAAGTTGTGCTACGTGACACGATGTTATACTACATTAAACTACATAAGTTAAGTTAACTTATGTTATGGATTAACATGCGGGTATATTAGTGTGTCGTCAGCATAATGAGACATTATGAAGATGAAACCTGAAGGGGTTAACACACAGAAAATAAACTTGAACACACAGATGATGTTAGTAATACACACAGAGATACATACAGGCGTTCAGACACGCTGGCGGACAGAAAAGTAGCCGCCGGCGTCCTGCAGGAGAACAGACAGATGGATGGACGGACACCACTGTTGCTGACGGATGGATTGTGAGAGAGATGGAGTGATGGGATGAAGAGACAGACGCAGGGACAGACGGACAGATGTGGGGTCACAGCTGGAATATTTCCACTGGATGTTCTGCAAAGAAACAGATGGAGGTACAAAAGGGCGACACGGATCAGCTGCAGAAATCTTAAGAACATAAGATTTTTTTTGCAAGGTTTTAAAATTAAAAATGAGCCACAGTGAGTTAAAACCAGACAGGAGATAAATAAAAGCGCCTCTAGAGCTGCAGTCCAGAGGGTTTAGTGGATCCAGACGAGCACTAAGTGACCTGTTCTCCTGTTCTCTGTGTTTGTGTTCGGGCTCATCGGTTCGTCTGATAAACGAGCAGAGATCCTCCTCGTTGGGCTGCAGTAAACCTGCAGCAGGACAGGAGGTGGGACTCGTCTCCATCCGCCCACCGCCTGCATTAATCTTTCACAGCTCGCATGTCCTGTATCGCCGCTCGGCTGCACTTCGCCGCATCGCTGCATTGCTGCACGACTATTGAGGCTGGAGGAGGCTACATGGAGGTCAGCCGTCCTCCATCTGACCACAGAAAAACAAAAAAATGAGACAGAAAGTAACCACGGACGCAACATAATAAAAAAACAAGACATAAAATGGAAATGACGAGACAGAAAATGATAAAAATGACACAAAACAACAAAAACAAGACACAAAATGACAAAAACGAGACACAAATGACAAAGAGAAGACACAAAACGAGGAAAACGACAGAAAAATTACAAAAACGAGACACAAAACAACAAAAACGACACAAAAGGATAAAAATGAGATGCAAAATGACAAGACACAAAACAACAGAAACGACAGAAAACGACATAAACAAGACATAAAATGACAAAAACATACACAAAACAACAAAAACCAGACACAAAAATACAAAAATGTGATACAAATAACAAAAACGAGAAACAAAATGACAAAAACGAGACACAAAACAACATAAACGAGACAAAATGACAAAAACAATAGACACAAAACAACAGAAAATACAGAAAACGACAAAGGAGACACTAAATGACAATAACATACACAAAACAAGAAAAAATAGATGCAAAAAGACAAAAATGTGACACAAATAACAAAAACGAGACACAAAATGACAAAAACGAGATGCAAAACGACATAAACGAGACACAAAATGACAAATGCTGCAGAGGCTCCAGCTTGTCTCTGATTGGCCGCTGCTATCAGGAAGCTGAGAGATGAGGACACATTTGCAGAAAGAGTGAAGCCTGGATGCTGCAGGAGCCTCCAGCTTTTTCCTTCCACCTCCGACTGAATGCGGCTCAGATTGTGACTCTGCTCCGTTAACTCCTCCAGCCTCAGCGCCGTCTAGCACTTCCTGTCTAGTTTTTGTCGTTTTCGTGTCTTGTTTTTGTCGTTTTGAGTCTCATTTTTTTATGTTGTGTTGCGTTTTTGTCAATTTTATGTTTTGTTTTGTCATTTCATGTCTCATTTTTGCCGTTTTCTGTCTAGTTTTTTTTTCGTGTATCGTTTGTCATTTTCATGCCGTTTTCGTCATTTTCTGTCGTTTTTGTCATTTCGTATCTCGTTTTTGTCGTTATCGTGTCTCGTTTTTGTCGTTTTCGTGTCTCGATTTTGTCATGTGTTGTGTTTTTGTCAATTTTATATTTTTTTTGTCATTTCATGTCTCATTTATCATTTTCTGACTCGTTTTTGTTATTTCGTGTATCGTTTTAGTCATTTTCATGTCGTTTTCGCGTCTTGTTTTTATCATTTTCTGTCTTGTTTTGGCATTTTGTGTCACATTTTGTCGTTTTCATGTATTTTTTGTCTCATTTTGTCGTTTTCGTGTCTTTTGTCTTTTTCGTGTCTTGTTTTCGTCTTTTTTTGTGTCTCGTTTTTTGTTGTTTCCGTGTCGTTTTCTTGTTATTCTCATTTTGTGTCTCGTTTTTGTCATTTTGTGTCGCATTTATGTCATTTCAGTCTTGTTTTTGTCGTTTTCTGTCTCGTTTTTGTCGTTTTCGTGTCTCGTTTTTGTTGTTTTCTGTCTCATTTTCTCATTTTCATTCCACCTCCGACTGAATGCGGCTCAGATTGTGACTCTCACTTTGCCGTTGGCTGCTTCTCCGTTAACTCCTCCAGCCTCGGCGCCGCCTGGCAGCCCGTTGCTGTGATGTATAATGAATTAGCAGCTTGTGTTGCAGTGACAAGCTGAAGATTGAGAGACGCTCGCTGCCAGTTTGTGCATCTCCGGCGGCGGCTGAGCTTTTTGTTTCTGCAGCCCAGATCCAAGACAATGATTAATGGATTATTTTGAGCGAGGGTTACGCTTCACTATCATGTAATTATATTGCAATTATGCAAAACTGTTTTCTTGCCACTACGGCACGGTCTGACAAACACCAGTGAAATGTGTGTGTGTTGATGCTAATAAAGATGACTGGTTGTGCAGCGATATCCTAGGCAAACTTTGAAGTCTCGTGAAGTTGCTACACACTGATGCTGCTGCACAAACAAAATATTACATGCAAAGTTAAATTAACACAGAATGACTGATGGGAAATGTGGTTTTCTGAAAGATGCAGCAACAGCAGCCTGAGTCAGGTCAAATACTCGACAGAAAAACTAAAGTCTGCAGAGTTCTGTGATGAAAAGCTCTCATGGGTCCATCATGAGCCCAGAAAGTGAAGAAAAATTAACCATGGTGTGTAGAAATGAACCAACAATGGGTAAAAATGAACCAGCAGGGGGTAAAAATTAACCAACAGTGGGTAAAAATGAACATTGCAGCAGTTGACTGGTTGCCGTGGTCACTCTACATCCCATAATAAACAGCTAGTTTCTGCTGCTGGGGGTCTGTAGGGTTAGAACCTAAACATCTGAAGGCGGCTGCAGAGGTTTCGTCCTACATCTGCCTCCAGAACCCAAAATATCCTCTGGCTCACCTTCCAGGCAGCAGATCCTCCACAGCCCTGAGTGGGTGAGGGCCCCGGGGTCCTTCTTGTCCTTGTTGTGGGGGTCGTCCTGGGTGACGTTGGCCGTGCTGTTGCAGATGAGGGCGCGGGAGTACAGCCAGTAGTCCGTCCCTATGGCCACCGTCATCAGGCCGAAGGCGGCGAACGCCCCCACGGTGGTGAGGAGGATCTGGATCCCCTTCTCACACACCATGCCTGCAGGAAACAGGAAGGACAGCCTTTTATTTTGGAGAGACCTGACAACTGAGCACACATATTTTATAATGTTTACACAGATTTCATTTTTTTAAGACGGATTTTATTGTGTTAACATTGTCTTAGGATATATTTTGTAGTATTAAATATATTTTATAGCTTTAATTTTATAATATTAAGACGTACTTTATAATATTAGGACATATTTTCTACAGAATATGGTGAGGACAATCTGGATCCCCTTCTCACACACCATGCCTGCAGCAGACAGGAAGGACGGGCTTTTATTTTGGAGAAAATAAAAGCATGGATTGAATATGGAGGAGGATGGGGAGGATGGAAGATGGGGGAGGATGGGAGATGGAGGAAGATGATGGAGGACGGGGGAGGAAGGTCTGTTGTGTCCTTGAGAAGACTGCTGACTCGACTTAATGAGAATCGATGCAGCAGATCTGTGCTCCATATTCATGAACCTGATCAGGAAGAAACCTGATTTATTCTGGAGACACCTTTAACTCCTGCATCCATCTGACATCCAACAGCATCCAACAGCATCCATCCATCCAATATCCAACAGCATACATCCATCATTCAACATCATCCAACAGCATTCATCCATCATCCAACGCCATCCATCGAACATCCATCCATCTACCATCCAACAGCATCATCTAACTTCCAACAGCATCTTCCAACAGCATCTATCCAACATCCAACAGCATCCATCCAACATCCAAAAGCATCCATCCAGCAGCTTCCATCTAACATCCAACACCATCCATCCAATATCCAACAGCAACCATCATCCAACAGCATCATCTAACATCCGACAGCATCCATCCAACATCCAACAGCATCCATCTGCCACCCAACAGCATCCATCCAACAGCAGCAGTGATTATTACTTGCAAGGTGTCTTTTTAAATTATTTTTTAGAGTTAACATATAAACTGTTTTTTCTCATCCAAAGTCGTTTAAATGAATCCACTGGACTTTAAGAAAGTTCCTTGAAGACACTTCACCTCTCATCCAAGAGGTTTCTTCAGTTCTGGTGGTGGTTGGTGTTGCCTCAGCTTTTAACCTCTGTGAGGTGTAGTAAGTGCTAGTCATATTCCAACGACCATTGCCAAGACCCGTCTGGCTCCTCAACGATGGTCGTTGGGTGTATCGATGGGGGTCGTTGAAATGCGAATTTCACAGATGTCACTAAGCCCTCGTTTTATTTCTTGGATTTCAGTACAGCTCAGAATGAACTCAGATGTTTTCTCTTCCATCTAAAGTTTCTCTTTAGAACTGCAGAAGGTCAGTGTGTCAGACTGAGACTCACCTGACGGCGAGTTTCTGTCCTTCGACTCAATTTTGAAATCTTTCTTTTCCTCGTCAGTGAAGAACTTGCTGCCCCCTCGATCCGGACAGCATCCATCGACTGAGTTCACCCGCCGCCTCCGTCTGCTCACTGCTTCCTCTCTGCTGGTTCTGGTTCTGGGTCTCTGCAGGTCCGGTTCTGGTTGAGGAAGGTGGATTCTGGTCCTGCTTATCCGTCCGCCGTTAGCAGGAAACTTGCAGCAGGAAACCCATCGTCACTGCTCTGCTGCTGCACAAACAAGGAGAAAGATGGCATTTGACTGGGAGTGTTGCAGCAGCACCACATGCATGTTCTGTGCTTTTATTCTGAAGGGCTCAAATAAAGCAGGTTAATCAAGAATGAAAATAATCATTAGTTGCAGCTCTAATGTTGAGTGGACTAAAACATGTGACGTAAGTTTGAGAAATTTGGGTTTTGTCTGAGGTAAAAGTTCAAATTGAAGCAGCCTGTGTTTAAAAAAAAAGCAAATTATAAAGATCATAGATAAACAAATACTCAGTGAATACAGATTTTCACAGACCTGTGAATTATTCGGTCATATTTTTCCATCATGCACTCTTAGAGGTATAAACATTCCATTCTGTCCAGTAAAAAAAACACCCCAAAGATGTTCAGTTTACTGACAGATTAGAGCAGCAAAGTCTAATATATAAGAACCTACAACTGTGATATTTATTTTTTAGCCTCTTCAGATTGAAATATCTCATGAGCTGCTAAACAGACTTGCCACAGGTTAATCCCACAGGGTTATGGCTTAAATCCCAAGAAATAATGGCAAAAGAAATGGCAAGAAATAGACAGAAAATGACCTCAAAGTGGCACAATATCCACAAACGGGCGCAAAACAACCAAAAACAGACACAAACAACCACAAAGAGATGCAAAATGTCCACAAACAGATACAAAACACCCCCAAATAGATGTAAAACAACCACAAGGAGATGAAAAACGACAACAAAGACACAACATAACTGAAAAGAAACTCTTTTTTTAGTCTGCATTTATTCTCACTGTTTAACTCCACAGACAGGGTGTCAACATTTTATGAGATTAATGCATATTTTAGCCTTGCAGCCAAATCTTTTAATATTTAGAGCATGTGTGTGACCATCACCAGCCCTCCCTGAAAGCTAAGCTGATGTTCTTTATTAGAATTCCTTATTATGAGCCAGAGAGGGCAGTGCTACACCTCAGTGATGTGCAGGGGGAACAAAGGCAGGACAGGATGAACCAGGACGGACAGGGATAGCTGCAAATATACAAAATATTTCAAGTACAGGAAGTAGAACGCTTAAAAAAAAACAGGTTTGAGGACATCACTATGAATTAGCTTCAACTATTCTTTTACATTAGTTGAAAATTCCTGCATTTATTCAATACATAGCACTATATTTTTCCTTCAATATTATTCAGAACTAGCGCAACAAAGACGAGCATGCTAACACGCTACACTGACATTTTACCTGCTTAAAATCAGCCCATTAGCATTGTGAGAGTGCTAGCATGTAGCTCAAAGCTGTACAGGGCTGCTAGCAGGCCGCAGGTCAGTAACGTTGTGGAATAAATCACTGGACTGGTTATTAAAAGATGTATTTAATGTAAACAGACATTTTTCCTGAAGGCTCTGTGGTGTCTTTGATGATTTGGCGTCTCTTTGTGGTCATTTTGTGTCTTTTGTGGCAGTTTGGTGTGCTTTTCTGGGCAGTTTTGTGTCTATTTGTGGTTGTTTTTTGCCTCTTTGTGGTTGTTTTGGATGTTTAATAAAACCGGTTCTCTGTCTGCAACACGAGGAAACACAATTAACTTCAAATATATTTTTATATTTGCTGAAAATTCCTGTATTTATTCAGTATATTGTCACCTGTATCGTCCACAACTAGCACAACAAATATTAGCATGCTAACATGCTAGACTGGTATTTTTCCTGTTTAAAATCAGCCCATTAGCATTGTGAGACTGCTAGCATGTAACTCAAAGCTCCGTGTTCCATTTTCTCTCACGTTGTACAGATTAAAGTCTCATATTTAAGAAGCTGAAGCTGTGATCTTTATTTATTTATGAGCCTCTTCAGACTGAAATATCTCATCAGCTGTTAAACAGACTCACCACAGGTTAATCCCACTGGGTTATTTCTTATTTTACATCCCACACACCTCAACTAAGCCGTAACATTATGATTAGAATTCAGATTTTACAGAGCTGCTCTTAAGATAAACACACATCCTGAGTGCGGCTGGATTTAACGGAGCTTATTTCATTGACGTTCTAAACTTTACCTCTGATTACATAACGGCTGAGCGTGATGCTGTCGGTGCAGGTTAACGTCCCGAGTCACGTGACCTGCTGCTTTTCCAGGTTACACCAGACATCTATTCAGACTAGAAATCTGTGGTCTCCCTGATAACAGGTGATTAAAGCAGCACAGCGCCACTGATTGATTATCAAAGGACTATCTGAAGAATACTACACACCTGTCTTTGATCATACAGGTGACTCTATGGAGTACATAAGCAATAATATAGTATAAAATGGAGTATTTATAGTGTAATATTTGGAGAATATTACAGATTAATGGGAGAAAAAGGCTTCAGCACCACAGATTAATCAATACTGAGGCTGCTGTTATTTCAAAGATTAAAACCTGAACGAACGTCAGACCTGATACAGGATCGATGAGTTCTTGTGTTCAGCCTGAACTCTAACAGGCGATATCGGGTTAACAGGGTGGAGCAGCAGGTTTAACATCAAACTGGATCTAAGCTACAGGAATCTGAAGTTTAACTGATCAAAAAGAACATTTCAGATCCACATCTTCATTCATCTAGTTCAGATTCTACACTTTGACTCCTCATTCCAGTTCCAGATTTTTAGTTTTTGGAAACATACACTGCAATCATATCCGCATACAGCAGCTGTTTAACCGCACAACTAAACCACAAAATGACCACAAACAGACAAAACAACTGCAAAGAGACGCAAGATACGCAGAACAAGGCAGAAAATATTCAGATACAAAATTATGACAAAAAAACAAAAAACAACAACAAAGAGGCATAAAACAAAAACAAAGACACACAAAACGACCACACGCAGACACAAAACAACAACAAGGAGACACAAACAACAACAAGGAGACACAAAACAGCCACAAAGAGACACAAAACAACAACAAGGAGACACAAAACAGCCACAAAGAGACACAAAACAACAACAAGGAGACACAAAACAGCCACAAAGAGACACAAAACAACAACAAGGAGACACAAAACAGCCACAAAGAGACACAAAACAACAACAAGGAGACACAAAACAGCCACAAAGAGACACAAAACAACAACAAGGAGACACAAAACAGCCACAAAGAGACACAAAACAACAACAAGGAGACACAAAACAGCTACAAAGAGACACAAAACAACAACAAGGAGACACAAAACAACAACAAGGAGACACAAAACAACCACAAAGTGACACAAAGCGACCACACAGTCGCTTTTGCATCTCGTTGTGGTTGTTATGTGTCTCTTGTTGTTTTGTGTCACTTGTTGTTATGCGTTTCTTGTCGTTTTGTGTCTCTTTGCGGTTGTTTTACATCTTTTTTCCCTTGTTTGTGTGTCTTTGCAGGCTGTTTTGTGTCTCTTTATGGTTGCTGTCCATCTATGTTGTGTTGTTCTGTGTCTCTTTACGGTGTTTGTCCATCTATTTTGTGTTGCTCTGTGGTCTTTTTGCCCTCTGGAGACGTATTTAACGTAAACGGAGGCATGCTTCCTGCAGGTTTGGTGCTGTAATGCGGCTAAATGAGCAGCAGTGACTCGCTGAGGAGCCTCCAGAGCGACCGAGCTGCATCCCTGCGAACAAGAGGAGCAAAGAGGGGGGAGGCGGGAGGACCACTGTTACCATGGCAACATCCTATTCCAAAGTCTGGATCAGCACAGAGCGGCGATGGAGGATGAGGAGGGGGGAAAGGAGAGGAGGTAGAGGCAGCAGTGAAGCCTCTGAAACAGACACACACCGGCGCTAAACGCTGCGACCGCCGCCACACAAAGACGCATAAATAACGGCGGGAAAACCACCGGCGGCGGCGGCTCGGCGTCGCCCGACTGACATTATCCATCGGACGCGGGCGACTCGGTTAATATTTGATGATGCAATATGGCACCGCGATCAAAATAGGTTACATCCTGTCGGGTCTGTGAGACTGAAACCGAGCTGAGACACGACGGACCGGTTCTAACGAGACTTATTGTTGTTAAAATGACACCAGACTTATGCTAACCGAGGCTACAGGCGTGAAATAAACATGTTGTATGACCTTCCAGCCCCATCAGCCTCTGAGGAACATACATGTCTGCAGGGAGATTACGCTCTCTGAGGCCTACCAGCACTCTCTTTAGTTGTGGTTGTTTTGTGTCTATTTGTGGTCGTTTTAATTCTCTTTGGGGTCATCTTCCATCTCTTTGCAGTTTTTGTGTCTCTGTGGTTGTTTTGCGTCTCTTTATGGTTGTTGTTTATCTGTGTTGTGTTGTTTTGTGTCTATTTGTGGTTGTTGTGTGTCTATTTTGTGTTTTTTTGGGGTGATTTTGTGTCTCTTTGAGGTTGTTTTGTGTCTCTTTATGGTTGTTGTTTATCTGTTTTGTGTCTCTCTGGTTGCTTTGTGTCTATTAGTGGTTGTTATCTATCTAATTTGTGTCTGTTTATTGTTGTTGTCCATCTATTTTGTGTTGTTTTGTGTATCTGTGGTTGTTTTGTGTCTATGGTTGTTTTGTGTCTTCTTATGATTGTTTTGTGTCTCTTTATGGTTGTTTTATATCTCTTTGTGGTGGCTGTCCATCTATTTTGTGTTGTTTTGTGTCTCTTTGTGGTTTTTTGTGTCTCTTTATGGTGGCTGTCCATCTATTTTGTGTCGTTTTGTGTCTCTTTATGGTCGTTTTGTGTCTCTTTATGGTTGCTGTCCATCTATTTTGTGTCGTTTTGTGTCTCTTTATGGTCGTTTTGTGTCTCTTTATGGTGGCTGTCCATCTATTTTGTGTCGTTTTGTGTCTCTTTGTGGTTTTTTGTGTCTCTTTATGGTGGCTGTCCATCTATTTTGTGTTGTTTTGTGTCTCTTTGTGGTTTTTTGTGTCTCTTTATGGTTGCTGTCCATCCATTTGTGTTGTTTTGTGTCTCTTTATGGTTGTTTTGTGTCTCTTTGTGGTGGCTCTCCATCTATGTTTGTGTTGTTTTGTGTTTCTGTGGTTTTTTTGTGTCTCTTTATGGTTGCTGTCCATCTATTTTGTGTCATTTTGTGTCTCTTTATGGGTGTTTTGTGTCTCTTTGTGGTGGCTGTCCATCTACTTTGTGTATTTTCTGTCTCTTTCCGGTCCAGTCCTATTTAATCCCGGTAACGCTTCCCTTCAGTCATTATTTAAACTGTAACTGACACCAGATTCATGCTAACCGAGGCTACACGCGTGTAACTAACATGCAGTATGACCTTCCAGGCTGTGAGGAACATGCGTGTCTTCGGGGATTAACACCGTGTTGTGTGTGTGTGTGTGTGGTCTCTGACTGCAGCTTTCTAATGAATGACCTTAAGAATAACCTACTACGTTATTCCCCCCAGCCAAACTCCCCTGTGTGGGAGATCATAATTGTCACTTAATTATCTGTAATTTCTATTTTCCACCAATAATTAAGAAAGAGGGGAAAGGAGGGAGCGGAGCGGCAGAGCGTGAAGGAAGAAGAAGAAAACCGAGAAAAGAGAGTTTTACTAAACGGGGCAGAAGGACTGAGGAGGGAGTTCTGACAGAAAGAGAACAATGATTTCAGAAATAAAATGACAGATATTAACAGTAATACAGTCTGGAATTACACTGTAAGATCTCATCATCTGTGTGTCTGTTAGTAGTTGTTTTGTGTCTAATGTGGTCTTTTTGCACCTGTTTAGGTCTCTGTGCTTGTTTTGTGTCTGTGTATTATTATTTTGTGTCTCTTTGTGGTCATTTTGAGTCTATTTGTGGTTGTTTTGTGTCTTTTTATGGTCGTTTTGTGTCTCTGTTGTCATTTTGAGTCTATTTATTGTCATTTTGTATATTTTTTGGGCGACATTGTGGTTTCTTTTTGTGTCCATTTGCGGTCATTTTGCATCTCTGTGATTGTTTTATGTCTCTTCAATCATTTTGAGTGTCTTTGTGGTTGTTTTGTGTCTATTTTTATTATTTTGTGTCTCTTTGTGGTCATTTGGTGTCTCTGTGGTAATTTTGTGTCCATTTATGGTCATTTTGTGCCATTTTTCTGCGACTTCGTGGTTGTTTTGTCTTTTTCTGGTCATTTTGTGTCTGTGGTCACTGAGTCTATTTATTGTCATTTTGTATATTTTTTGGGCGACATTGTGGTTTCTTTTTGTGTCCATTTGCAGTCATTTTGCATCTCTGTGATTGTTTTATGTCTCTTCAATCATTTTGTGTGTCTTTGTGGTTGTTTTGTGTCTATTTTTTATTATTTTGTGTCTCTTTGTGGTCATTTGGTGTCTCTGTGGTAATTTTGTGTCCATTTATGGTCATTTTGTGCCATTTTTCTGCGACTTCGTGGTTGTTTTGTCTTTTTCTGGTCATTTTGTGTCTGTGGTCATTTTGAGTCTATTTATTGTCATTTTGTATATTTTTTGGGCGACATTGTGTTTTTTTGTGTCTATTTGTGGTCATTTTGCATCTCTGCGATTGTTTTATGTCTCTTCAATCATTTTGTGTCTCTTTGTGGTCATTTCATGTCCATTTGTGGTTGCTTTGTGTCTATTTTTTTTTATTATTTTGTGTCTCTGTGGTAATTTTGTGTCCATTTATGGTCATTTTGTGCCGTTTTTTTCTGCGACTTTGTGGTTGTTTTGTGCCTATAGTCATTTTGAATCTTTGTGGTTGTTTTATGTCTCTTTCTTATCATTTTGTGTCTTTTTGTGCAACTTTGTGGTTGTTTTGTGTCTTTTCATGGTCATTTTGAGTCTATTTATTGTCCTTTTGTATATTTTTTAGGCGACATTGTGGTTTTTTTTGTGTCTCTTTGTGGTCATTCTGAGGGTATTTATGGCCATTTTGTGTCATTTTTGTGTAACTATGATCATTTGTGTCTATTTATGGTTATTTTGTGTCTTTTTGTGCCACTTTGTGGTTGTTTTCTGTCTATTTATGGTCATTTTGTGTGTCATTTTCATCATTTTGAGTCTTTTTATGCTTCTGTGTGGTTGTTTTGTGTCTATTTATGGTCATTTTGTGTCTCTCTGTGATCATTCTGTGTGTTGTGACCAAACAGACATAAATCCCACCCTGGCTTTGAATGCATCGTGTAAATCAGCCTCCAAACGGCTCGCTGAATAAACGGTGATAAGTTTCTGCACACGTGTGAGCGGCTGGCGGCTTTTAGAATCGTGTTGGGAGGAGTGACACGAGCTGGGTGACGGTTTGACCAGGAGAGGAAAGGATGCAGCAGCAGCAGCAGCAGCAGCCTACTTCTGATGACAGATCTAAAAATACTCGCAGCGTATTCTATTCTCAGCTCCACGGCAGCATCAGGAAAACACGCACAAACATTCAGACTCTCTGCTCGTCGTCGTCTCGACCGGGAGACAAACACAAACACCTGAGATCAAATGTTTGCATCCGTGCATGTGAGCGTACACGGACAGAAGATCAACAAGCAAAAAAATAAAAATAAAAAATCCTCACGTGCACGGATAAAGAGCCCCTTAAATGCAACACATGTGCAGCCTGAGACCTGCAGAAAAACGCTCATTCTGTTTCTATATCTGGCAGTTTTGTGTCTTTTTAAAAAAAAAAAAATCTCTTTGCAGTTGTTTTTAAGTCCTTGTTGTAATTTTGGGTCTATTTTTGCACTTATTTGTGTGTCTTTGTTGTTGTTTTGTGTCTCTTCATGGTCATTTTGTTGTAATTTTGTGGCTATTTTGGGCATCGTTGTGGTCATTTTGTGTCTCTTCAGTAATTTGGTGTCTCTGCAAACATTTTGCATCTCTTTGTGGTCATTTTGTTGCTACTGTGTCCTTGTTGTAATTTTGTGTCTATTTGTGTGTCTTTGTGGTTGTTTTTCTTCTCGTAAATGTTTTGTGTCTTTTTGCTGTTATTTTTCTCTTTGTGGTCGTTTTGCATTTTTTTTGTGATTATTTTGTGTCTCTTCAGTCATTTTGTGTCTCTTTGTGGTTGTTGTTTTTCTCTTTATGGTCGTTTTGTGTCTCTTTGTGGTCGTTTTGTGTCTCTTTGTGGTCGTTTTGTCTCTCTTTGTGGTCGTTTTGTGTCTCTTTGTGGTCGTTTTGTCTCTCTTTGTGGTCGTTTTGTCTCTCTTTGTGGTCGTTTTGCATTTTTTTTGTGATTGCTTTGTGTCTCTTCAGTCATTTTGTGTCTCTTTGTGGTCGTATTGCGTCTCTTTGTGGTCGTATTGCGTCTCTTTGTGGTCATTTTGCGTCTCTTTGTGGTCGTTTTGTCTCTCTTTGTGGTCGTTTTGTGTCTCTTTGTGGTCGTTTTGTGTCTCTTTGTGGTCGTTTTGTGTCTCTTTGTGGTCGTTTTGTGTCTCTTTGTGGTCATTTTGTCTCTCTTTGTGGTCGTTTTGTGTCTCTTTGTGGTCGTTTTGTGTCTCTTTGTGGTCATTTTGCATTTTTTTGTGATTGCTTTGTGTCTCTTCAGTCATTTTGTGTCTCTTTGTGGTCGTATTGCGTCTCTTTGTGGTCATTTTGCGTCTCTTTGTGGTTGTTTTGCGTATCTTTGTGGTCATTTTGTGTCTCTTTGTGGTCGATTTACATTTTTTTGTAATTATTTTGTGTCTCTTCAGTCATTCTGTGTCTCTTTGTGGTTGTTATTTTTCTCTTTATGGTTGTTTTGCGTCTCTTTGTGGTCATTTTGCGTCTCTTTGTGGTCATTATTTCTCATCTTAATCAAGAGAAAAATCCAAACAGTTGAGGTCAAATGTTTACGTCGGTGCATTGAAAAGATAAAAAAGCCTCCAGCGTGCAGCAGATATGCAACCAGAAACCCCAACGCCTGTCAGAACGAAGACAATAAAAGGAGAAAACAGGTCAAGTTTAAAAAGTAGTGGAGCTGAGCTGCCATGAAGAGTCCAGCAACACCTGCTCTAAAAGCTCCTCAGAACAAAGTGTCTGAGCGAGCCGAAGCCTCGACATGAAAACCCTCCGACAGAACATCCAGCTCCAGATCAGCCCTCAGATTTATGGATTTCACACTGAAAGCAGCCGCTTATTAATTTATCACCCTGTCAGGAGCAAATTAAGCAGCAAAGGAAGTGAAGATTTGCAGCTGCTCAGAACAGACGGAGATCTTTAATGGAGTCCAGAAGATTCACAGGAAGTCACATTTTTGTGGTTCAGATTTAAATCTCTGACTGTTTTCTCAACGAATTGGCTCCAATTCACCAAAACAACATTAATGTTTAGAGAAAAGTCAGTATGACAAGGAAGGTCGACCAGTTTTGTGTGCTTTTGTGGTAGTTTGCATCTCTTTGTGCCCGTTTGTGTTTCTTTGAGACATAAAATGATAAAAATGGGACAGAAAATGATAAAAATGAGACACAAAATGATAAAAACGTGACAGAAAATGATAAAAAAAAGAGAAACTGATAAAAACATGACAGAAAATGATAAAAATGAGACAAAATCATAAAAATGAGAGATGATAAAAACGTAACAGAAAATGATAAAAACAAGACAGAAAATGATAAAAATGAGACAGAAAGTGACAAAAACATGACAGAAAATGATAAAAATGAGAAATGATAAAAACGATACAGAAAATGATTTTAAAAAATGAGACAGAAAATGATAAAAATGAGACAGAGAATGATAAAAACCTGACAGAAAATGATAGAAATGAGACAGAAAATGATAAAAATGAGACAGAAAATGATTAAAAACAAGACAGAAAAAATGACAGAAATGAGACAGAAAATGATAAAAATGAGGCAGAAAGTGATAAAAATGAGGCAGAAAGTGATAAAAACGATTAAAATGTGACCTAATAATAAAAATGAGACATAAAATAATGAGACATAAAATGGTTTAAAAAAAAAAGTGACACAAAATAATTTTTAAAAAATGAGATTTACGTCTCAGTGACTATTTTCTTAATGAACTGGCTCGAATTCACCAAATCAACATTAATTTTTATTTTATTTTTATTTTAAGGAATGAAGGTCGACCGGTAAATTCTGTTGTTTTTAGGCTTTTGTTTAAGTTTTGTGTTATTTCCCTTTGTATTATTCCATTATTAATATTCATCTCTTAAATCCAAATTACTTTGAATCTGCAGCACAGACGTGATCGGCCTCAGTTACTGGAACTATTCTTCAGAAATACTGGAAATTATTGTCATTTTTGATTATTCTGTTGATTACTTTCTTGATTATATGGATTTTATTCGCAAAATTAACAAATCTTAGCATTTTCTGTACTGAATTTTTTGTGTCAAGACAAATCGCAGTGTTTCAACATTTCAAGACTTCAACAAAGGTTGGACTGCATGTGTGTGCATGTTCAGGCTACATGTGTGTGCATGTTCAGGCTGCATGTGTGTGCATGTTAAGGCTGCATGTGTGTGCATGTTCAGGCTGCATGTGTGTGCATGTTCAGGCTGCATGTGTGTGCATGTTCAGGCTACATGTGTGTGCATGTTCAGGCTGCATGTGTGTGCATGTTCAGGCTGCATGTGTGTGCATGTTCAGGCCGCATGTGTGTGCATGTTCAGGCCGCATGTGTGTGCATGTTCAGGCCGCATGTGTGTGCATGTTCAGGCCGCATGTGTGTGCATGTTCAGGCCGCATGTGTGTCCATGTTCAGGCCGCATGTATTTGCATGTTAAGGCCGCATGTGTGTGCATGTTAAGGCCGCATGTGTGTGCATGTTAAGGCCGCATGTGTGTGCATGTTAAGGCCGCATGTGTGTGCATGTTCAGGCCGCATGTGTGTGCATGTTCAGGCCGCATGTGTGTGCATGTTCAGGCCGCATGTGTGTGCATGTTCAGGCCGCATGTGTGTGCATGTTCAGGCCGCATGTGTGTCCATGTTCAGGCCGCATGTATTTGCATGTTAAGGCCGCATGTGTGTGCATGTTAAGGCCGCATGTGTGTGCATGTTAAGGCCGCATGTGTGTGCATGTTAAGGCCGCATGTGTGTGCATGTTCAGGCCGCATGTGTGTGCATGTTCAGGCCGCATGTGTGTGCATGTTCAGGCCACATGTGTGTGCATGTTCAGGCCACATGTGTGTGCATGTTCAGGCCACATGTGTGTGCATGTTCAGGCTACATGTGTGTGCATGTTAAGGCTACATGTGTGTGCAAGTTCAGGCTGCATGTGTGTGCATGTTCAGGCTACATGTATGTGCATGTTCAGGCTGCATGTGGGTGCATGTTCAGGCTGCATGTGTGTGCATGTTAAGGCCGCATGTGTGTGCATGTTCAGGCCGCATGTGTGTGCATGTTCAGGCCGCATGTGTGTGCATGTTCAGGCCGCATGTGTGTGCATGTTCAGGCCACATGTGTGTGCATGTTCAGGCCACATGTGTGTGCATGTTCAGGCCACATGTGTGTGCATGTTCAGGCTACATGTGTGTGCATGTTCAGGCTACATGTGTGTGCATGTTAAGGCTACATGTGTGTGCAAGTTCAGGCTGCATGTGTGTGCATGTTCAGGCTACATGTATGTGCATGTTCAGGCTACATGTATGTGCATGTTCAGGCTGCATGTGGGTGCATGTTCAGGCTGCATGTGTGTGCATGTTAAGGCCGCATGTGTGTGCATGTTCAGGCCGCATGTGTGTGCATGTTCAGGCCACATGTGTGTGCATGCTGCTGCACACCGACTGGTCTACTGATCACCATCTCTGCTGCTGCTGAATCTCTGCCTCTCTCTGCTCTCTGAGGCTGAACCTGACGCTTTTAACCGCTGAGGCTGAGAGTTAATTGATGCTCGGGTCACAGAGTTGTGGATAAAAGCTGCGCTGCTGCAGTTCCAGCTGCAGTTATTGAATCAGTGAGATCTCTAAACACGGACGTTCAACGCCAACGACAACAATCACGACCGTTTCACCGACTCTGGTGCAGAAGTTCAGCAGGAATGCACAACAACAGCAGAGTTCAGATGATGAGGATGCAACGGAAGAGACTAAAGGCTGAATGATGCTAGAATAAACTGCAGGGTTTAGTTTCTCTGCAACATTTATATCAAAAAGAATACAGGAGATCTCAGCAGCTGAAGAACTATTTGTAAAGAAGGAATAATATTTTGTTGGGGAGAACATCTACATCTACATAAAAAATCATTGTAAAATCTGAAATAAGCTGTTTGGAATATTTCTCATCTGAAATAATTTTCAAGATCCTAATGCTTGGATAGCTCCTGATTTGATATTATTTTCTTATATAATTAAAGTTCTGCTGTTTGTGTAGCTCTGAAGACTTTTGTAGAAGATCGTGTTTATATTTGGAGCATATTCTGACCCTAAAGCAGGACTCAAGCTGCAGGATGCTGGAAGAAACATTTCTGTGATACAGACTGTAAATAACTACAGGAATTTTAAGCAGATGACTTAAATAAATTTGTTTGGAAAGAATAAATTATTCTCAAAAAACTGGTAGGATTTTATGAAGGGAGTACAGCGATAATAACATGATCAAAAGCTATAAAAAAAACCCAAAAAAACCCAAACTTAAAGAACTGTGTTCAGAATAAACATGACAAAATGATAAAAATGAGACACAAAATGATAAAAAATGAGACATAAGAAGACAAAAACGTAACATAAAATGATTAAAACACAAAATCATAAAAATGAGACACAAAATGATGAATCGAGACACAAAATGATAAAAATGAGAGAAGACAAAAATATAACATGATAAAAATGAGACACTAAATGATAAAACTGTGACACAAAATAACAAAAATGTGACAAAATGATAAAAATGAGACAGAAAATGATAAAAGACAAGGCATAAAATGACCAAAAGAGATGCAACATGATAAAAAAAAGAGAAAATGATACAATAATAAAATGATACATAAAATGTGTTGGAGTTGATATTTGATGCAACTTTAAGTCAGACTTTCAGATGCAGCAGTTTGTTTTAATTAATTAGATTCATTAGAAGCTTTAATTGGAGGTTTGTGCAGCTCTGAGCTTCCTTCTGATCATAAAGTATGGATTAATCTCAGCATGGACTGTGTGAAGCAGCAGCTGCAGGACAGATGTGGAGTCGGCTGCAGCAGATCGTCTCCTCGGAGACTAAAACAGAGACAGATCCGACTCCAGACGGTCAGATGATGAAACTCTTCCAGCCTGTGTGGGTTCAGATCGACCGGTGAGTCAGCTTCAGGAGTAAACAGCCTCTCAGAGCCGACTGAAACTGATCCAGGATCCACACAGAGCCACATCAAGAGGCCGAGGGGGTGGAGCCAAAGCATGGAGCAGCCAATAGGATTTAAGCTGATCTGCACCATTCAGTAAGTTTACATTCATCTGCAAATATTCAGTTCAGAGAAGCTCAGAGGGTTCGAGTTCCAACAGTTTTGTCGTGTTGTCATTTTATGTCTCATTTTTATCATTTTATGTCTCATTTTTATCATTTTATGTCGCATTTTTATCATTTATGTCGTTTTTATCATTTTATGTCTCATTTTTATCATTCTCTCATTTTTGTCATTTTATGTCCCATTTTTATCATTTTGTCTCATTTGTCATTTTATGTCTCATTTTTATCATTTTGTCTCATTTGTCATTTTATGTCTCATTTTAATAATTTTTGTCTCATTTTATCGTTTTTATTTTGTGTCTCCTTTTTATCATTTTTGTCTCTCATCATTTTGTGTCTCATTTTTATCTTTTTCTGTCTCATTTTTATAATTTTCTCATTTTTTCATTTTAGGACTTTTTATCCTTCTGTGTCTCGTTTTTAATCATTTTGTGTTTATCATTTTGTTTCTCGTTTTATCATTTTATGTCTCCTTTTTATCATTTGTCTATCATTTTGTGTCTCATTTTTATAATTTTGTGTCTTGTTTTTATTTTTTCTTGTTTTTCATTTTATGACTCTTTTTTTATCATTTTGTGTTTTATTTTTATCATTTTATGTCACTGTCATTTATGTCTCATTTTTATCAATGTCACATTTTTATCAATTTATGTCTCATTTTTACCATTTTGTCACATTGTTTTATAATTTTCTGTCACCTTTTAATCATTTTATGTCACGTTTTTAGCATTTTGTGTCTCGTTATTATAATTTTGTGTCATTTTTCACCATTTTCTGACATTTTGGAGACCAAACAGTTAATTGATTCATCTGAAAATTAATCAGCTAAGAAATAATCATCTGTTGCAGCCACAGAATAAATATTAAATCTGGACCTCTGCTGTTATATCACTGTGAGGACTAAAGCTTAATGATAAAGGTTTTGAAATGCATCTACAGAGACCGGCAGATTATTTATTCATTAATTGTGAGGCTCTCGTCATCTGTCTGTTTATTTACAGTGGAATATGTAAATGTACTATTTGGCTGGCGGTCTCTTCACACAGTCAGATGCTGTCACTTATACCAGATAAATATTTGAGGCGTAAACAGTAAACCTGTGAAATGAAGTGAGAGAAAAACAGAGTGAATCTGCTTTAGATGTGCAGAAGCAGCTGCTGATGTACACTTATGCTGCGAAAGGAAAACAAAGAAGAGCTGAGCTTATAGAGGGAAAGTGACAGCAGCATTGTTTATCATTTTGTCTCATTTTTATCATTTTATGTCTCATTTGATCATTTTATGTCACGTTTTTGTCATTTGATATCACTATTTTGCAATTTTGTCTCATTTTACCATTTTATGTCCCATTTTTATCATTTTGTGTCTCATTTTTATAGATTTATGTCACCTTTTTTTGATCATTTTTGGTCATTTTGACTCATTTTTACCATTTTGTCACGTTTTACCATTTTATGTCTCATTATTTGCTATATTCTGTCTCGTTTTTAAACATTTATTTTGAACTTTATGTAAAAGAAGTTTGTTGACCTGCAGCTGTAATCAGCAGAAACTTTGGAAAGTAAGATTTGGTTGCAAAAATAAATGCACGGCTGCAGAAAAGACGATAAAACAGCAGCGTTCCGCACCACAGAGGAAACGATTCGATCGACTGTTTAAATGAGCGTCTTTTTTAAGAGTCACACCACATGAGAAAGGTTCCAGACTCCTTTTTTTCCAGCTTTTTTTAAAAGGTCTTAAACCCATTCTGAGTAAATAATTCTTTTCCAGATAAAGCTATTCGAGTCATCAGCTGGAAATTCTACCTTTTTTAAAATATATATATCACGGGAAAAACTAAATATCACAACATGAGTTTGTTCCAATAAAAATAGGGAAACTCTGCAAAAACAAAGCAGGAATTATTTCATCCCCAGAAAGGATGACGTGAACAAAAACAGCTTCTGTCTGAAAATACTGACTTTAAGTTTATCTAAAAGAGCTTGCTGACCTGCAGCGCCACACGTGCACACAAACAGGAAGGAAACGCCAAACAAAGGCAGATTTGGCCGCAGAAAATAAACGCTCGGCTGCAGAAGCAACAGAGTTTTACACCACAGCGGAAACTTTTTAACCAGCGAGTCAGATCTGAATGAATCCAAAGATAAAACTCTCTGATGCAGCTGAACTTTCCTACAGAATCACCTCAATCCTTCTAGATGGAATAGTTCTCTCCAAATGAAACCGACAGCAGAACATCCACCAATTAATCAGGAAATCTAAAGAAATCTGATGGATGGAGGCTGCAGCTCCAACAGAATTCAGGATTAGCCGAAAGAGTTACACCTGTCAGACTGCAGCCTCTCTGAGGACAGTAGGACTACTGAGGACAGGTAGGCTATTGAAGACATGTACGACTACTGAGGACAGGAGGACTATTGAAGACAGGTGTAGCTCAGAGGTAGAAGTGAAAGATCTAGAGCAGCTCCTGAATCCTGTGGTTCTCATGTAGATTCTAAACTCCAGCTGCCTCCACCTTCAAATCGGATCCAGGATGAATGATTGATGGGAGCCAGATGTTTGGATGTTTGGTCCTTCATGGAGCTCAGAGTGGTAGGATGAAGGCCGATGGAGGATAGATGGAGGCTGATGGAGCATAGATGAAGCATGGATGGAGGACAGATGGAGGATAGTTGGAGCATAGATGAAGCATGGATGGAACATAGATGGAGGATAGATGGAGCATAGATGGAACATAGATGGAGGATAGATGGAGCATGGATGGAGATAGATGGAGCATGGATGGAGGATAATGGAGGATAGATGGAGCATGGATGGAGGATAGATGGAGGATAGATGGAGGATAGATGGAGGATAGATGGAGGATAGATGGAGGATAGATGGAGGATAGATGGAGGATAGTTGGAGCATAGATGGAGGATAGATGGAGCATGGATGGAACATAGATGGAGGATAGATGGAGGATAGATGGAGGATAGATGGAGGATAGATGATGGAGGATAGATGGAGGATAGATGGAGCATGGATGGAGGATAGATGGAGGATAGATGGAGCATGGATGGAGGATAGATGGAGGATAGATGGAGCATGGATGGAGGATAGATGGAGGATAGATGGAGCATAGACGAAGCATGGATGGAACATAGATGGAGGATAGATGGAGCATAGATGGAGGATAGATGGAGGATAGTTGGAGCATAGACGAAGCATGGATGGAGCATGGATGGAACATAGATGGAGGATAGATGGAGCATAGATGGAGGATAGATGGAGGATAGATGGAGGATAGTT